>NW_017732554.1:189624-221553 GCF_001890085.2 Hipposideros armiger
TCCTAATAAAATAGAAAAATCCAAAAACAACCAATGCAAGCAATCAATGGGAAACAAAAAACAAGACCCCAGAACATCCAAGAGAACCCATTTAACAATACCAATATAACCTATCGAAAGAAGCCCCAACTAAAAACAATCAAAATAAAAAACAAAACAAAAAAACAAAAAACAAACAAAAACAACAACAACGACAACAACAACAACAACAAAACAAGCAAAAAACAAAACCAAAACAAAACAAAAACCAAAAAGGGAGAATAAACAAGAGATAATCAGTTTCAATCTTGGCTGAAGTCAGCCAAGCTCTCCTCAGGTTTTCTTCTACAATACACATAATTCCTGTGTGTCTTGTGGGGGTAGAGCCAACCGCCTTAATATAGGTCTATTTAAGATGAGTGGAGTAATGAGGTATGATTGGTAGCTTTTTTACAGTCAGTGTTATTTCTGCTCCTGTCTGTTCAGAGGCACTCAGATTCCTGTGCTAAGAACTGGATATGCATCTTCGGGTGCTCTTTCTACTGGGACTGTTGGAGGGTGGGAGATGGGGTTTTCAGAGCTGCTGGAAGGCCTTCCTGTGCCACCTGCGGCCTTTTCTGATGTAAATTACTCAACCTCCAGGGAGTTGAAGCGCCTTTGTTTTGGCTTATTTCTCTCTTCAGAAGTCAGTTTCCAGTTCTGGCTGGGAGGGAGACAAGGATTCTAAGGGAGGGTGGGAGTGTGCACTTTTCTATGCAGTTTATCTTCCCTATCTGAGAAAAGTGGACAAAAAGAAAGAGAGAAGAAAGAAAAAAAAATGCCCCTTCCAACCAGGCACCCCCTGGCTAAGCTGCTTTAGTCTCCACCACTGAGGGGTGTGGGCTGCGTCTCCATGCTTCTCGCTTCTCTCTTCTCCTCCCTGGTTGAGATTTGTGCCCCAGCTAGTGCGCCCTGTGAATCCAGACGAACACCAGACTGGACGGTCAGCACCAGAGGCTGAGCGCGTCCAGATGCTGCAAAAACAGTCTGCCTTGTCCTGGATTCCCGGAACTCCGCAGCCGGCAAGCAGACAGACTATCCCCCATTCTGCTTCGCGGGTGGCCTGAGGATTCTGCCTTAGCGCGCACACGCTGGAGGGGTAGGGAGAGAGCGGTGAGCACTCTCCAATCTACCGAGATCCCCTGTCTCAGCCAACGAGGACATAAGCAGCCTATGCCTCTGTTTACGCGCCCTCCTCCTCTGATCTGCGATGCACGCAGCCTGAGGATTCTGCCTTAGCACGCGCCAGCGGGGTTGGGAGAGAGCGCCGAGCACTCTCCAAACTACTGAGAATCCCGGTCCCTGCCGCCTGGGCGCAAGCAGTCCGTGCCTCTGCTCACGCGCCCTCCTCCTCAGTTCTGCTTTGCGAGGGGCCTGAGGACTCCACCCCAGTGCGCGGGGGCCAGAGGACAGGTGAGGGAAGTTTCCGATCTGCTGAGATCCCTGGACTCAGCAGCTCGGGCGCCTCCCGTGTCTCCATGCACCTCACCTCCCAATTCCCGAACCCGCCGGGTCTGCCCACCTCCAAGTAGTCCACGTGGGAGTCCCTTTGCTGCTCAGCGTGTCCCGCAGAGTTGTGTTTTCGCTGCCAAAATTGCTGTGGGTTGTGAGAACAAACTCAGAGTGACTTCCTCACCGTGGCCATTTTTTCTCTCTCTCCTCATTATTTCTTGATGTTATTTATAGCTGTCTACTTTAGACAACCAAAGGGAATCAACTGAAAAAAAAAATGTGATTTTCAAAATCAAGTGATTTCAGCACAGCATCAAGACAAATGATTACTATAATAAAAAGTGATAATTTTCTTTTATATTGGCAATATCAGTTAGAATATAATAGAAAAAGGACCCTGCCCTCACAATATTTTTAAAGATCCCAAAATAAATCTTACAAGAAAGGTGAAAATTTTATATAAAAGAAACTATAAAATGTGTATAAAAATATAAGTAGAAAGATATGCTACATTCTTGAATGTAAAGCTTGACATGATTTAGATATAAATTTTACCTACATTAACCCATATATTTGATTGACAAAATCCATCCAAAATCCTCTAAAACATATTGTATGGACATAGCAAAATGGAAAGAGCATTCCAAACAGAGAAAACAACTAATGCAAAGTCATTGAAATAAGAATCTATTTAGTGTGTTCAAGCAATAGAAATAAGGCCAGGAATGTTGGAAGTGATGAGGAATGGGAAAAGATCAAAGAGACAGGCAGGAGCCAAATAATGTAGGGCTTTGTGGGCTGCCTGAATAGTTTGGATTTTATTCTAAGTGTAAAAGGAAGCCCCAGAAAAAGAACATGATTATAAATTATATTTTAAAATGTTACCCTGGCCAGTGAGTGGCGTCCTCCATAACTAGACTGAGAACAATTGCTCAAAGGTGGGGGAGAAGGGGTAGGGGGAAGGAAGAGAAATAAAAAATAAATAAAAAAAATTAATAAATTAAAATGTTACCCTGGCCATTTGTTAAAGAATGGATACCTGAGAAATGAGAGTAGGAAAAAATAGACCAGCTATTAAACCATTATGTAGTCGAGGCAAGATATAATGGTGACTTGCATTGCAGTAGAGATGCAGACAAATGAATGGATTTGAAATATGTTTTAGAGGACAAATCAGTAGTACTTGCAGAGAGATGGATTATATGAGGAAAGGGAAGGGGAGACAAAGAAATCAAAGATGACTTTTAAGTTTTTGGTCTGAGCATTAAATAAAGGGTGGTATCATTTATGGAGTTTGGGAAGATTGTGGAAGGAGCATGTTTTCATGGGAAAATGATGAGGGTGTTGGACATGTTAAATTTGACATACCAGTTAGTTAGCTCAGTGGAGATGTCAGGTGGGTGACTGGTCATGGTGGTCTGAAATTCAGGGGAGAAATCAGATGCCAAAGATGTAAATGTGGAAGTTACCAGGATATTGATAATAATTAAAACCAAAAGACTGGATGAGAAAAACTAAGAGAAATTGTTGACAGGGAAGAGAAGGAGAACAAAGATAGAACCCAAAATCTCAAAGACTTTACACAATAAAAATTTATTTTTCACTCATGTTGCATATCAACTGCCCAGTTGGGGAGGCCTCAGACTCTGTGCACTGTAATTAGTTGGGGATCTAGACTGGCTGGCCAAGTCACCTTTAACACTTGTTATCATACTAGAGAGAAAGAGAGCGATGCACGTCATTTTTGCTCTTAACTCATTGGCCAGAACAAATCACCTGAAGGAGCCAGGAAGTATGAATCTCCCATATGCATAGAGGCTGTAGTGCTGGAAATATTTGGCAAACATGTTCCATTTCTGATGCTCATTTATTGTTTCTTTTTTCTCAATTGAAGAATGAGGCAAGGTCACTTGCTTTGAGTAAGAGGAAGTGACTCAAAGAGAAAGAACTGATTAAGATATTGCTGACTGTTAACATGAATATTACTAAGGAAAAGTAATTGTTGAGTTTCCATTTAAGATTTGTAGTCATAAATATAATGTGATACCCATCAGTACAATTAAGGGTTGATCTCCATCAACCTTTATGTTCAAGTGAAGATTCTGGGTAAGCAGTGATGAAGTTGTGCTACGTAGAATGATGAAGAGTGTGTGGGGCCCAGGGATTTAAGTTATTTGCAAAGGAATGCTTATAATGATGACGCACCATGGTTGAAACAGGTCACTGAGTGACCCAGTTATTCTTAAATAGTAAATTTTTTGTTAAATAAAGAAGAATGTGAAATAAAATAAAACAAAACAAAACAAAAACAGACTCATAGAAACAGAGACCAAAGGAATGGTTGCCAGAAGGGAGGAGGATGAGAGGGATGGGTGAAAAAGGTGAATGGGAATATAATCAATAACATTGTGATAAACTTGCACGGTGACAGATTACTAGAATTAGTGGGTTGATCACATTGTAAGGCATAAAAATGTCAAATCACTATATTGTACACCTGAAACTAATATAACTTATATAATATTATATACCAACTGTACTCAAATTAAAAATATTGTTTTGTAATGTTAATAACCATTTGTCTAATTAGTCAGTAATAGAGGACATTTATTGGGTGTTTACTTAGCTTATTTCCTGTTTCTAGGGATAGTCAGCTCCTTCTTCAGGGAAATTTCACTCCCACTCCCACTTCAAGTCCTATGATCCACATGAGAGTTTTATCTTTTACACATTATCATTCACATTGCACAGACCTCTTAATCTGAGCTGCGATAACCTCAGTTGTTCACCTCCTGGCCACAGTGATTGCTCCAGCAAAAGCAAATGCCCCAAGCCAGGCCTATCAATGTCTTTACCTGGGATCCTTTTAACTGGGTGTCAGGTTAGAGAATCTTTCTCTTCACTGGTAATGAGATTAACAGGAAGTGAGATCAGTGCTAGTCACTGGAAAGTGCCTTGTGGAGAAATAAGTTCTGAGAGAACAGACTTAACAGAAGAGGTAAAATGAGGAGCTAACAGACTTACCCTCAGCAGATCCACCGGCTGCTCAACTCTATGGTCACTGTCACCTCTGCAGTTCTCATGTTCTGTTTATGCAAACCAATACATTTCCCTGTTTTTGCTTACCTGACTTTGAGTTGCATTTCTATCACTTGTAACCAAAGAGTCTAACCAATATGATTGGTAAGTAAAGTTGGATTTTTTAAAAAAGATTTTATTGGGGAATTGGGGAAGGGGAACAACCAAGTTGTTGTTCTTTAATCTTAGTTGTAGAAGGCACAGCTAGCTCAGCTCCAACTCCAGTCGCCATCCGGCTGCCCCACGGCAGCTCGCGGTCACTCAGCTTAAGGTGCTGTGTTCAATCTTAGTTGTGGGTGGGTGTAGTCCACCATCCTATGTGGGAGTCAAACTGGCAACCTTGTTGTTAAGAGCACATGCTCTCACCAGTTGAACCATCCTGCCACCTGTGGGCAGCTCAGCTCGGGTGCAGCTCACTGGCCCATGTGGGAATTGAACTGGCGACCCTGTTGCTCAGAGTTCGCACTCTTAACCAACTGAGCCACTCGGCTGGCCCTGGATTTTTTTTTAATTTAGGTTTTACAAAGAGTGATGTATTATAATTCTAAATATTGGGTTGTCAGAAAAGTCATGACACATTTTTGCAATGAAAAACAGAAAAAATACTTCATGAGTTTTCCGACAACCCAATATATAGTTATATTCTAAGTACAGGGTCCTTAATGGTTCATCCATTATGAGCCTCTGCTCTGTGTCAGCTTTGTTAGCAATACGGGAAGAGAGAAGCTTGACAGAAGAAAACTTTTCCTATTTTTTTATTTCTCATAAAAATTTTCCTAATGGGGAAAAAAATCCCAATTTAAAATATAGAAATATGAAGATGTTAACAATGATTGAAGTAGCATATAAAGGCAAAGGGTGAGTTGCTTACTAAAATCATAAAAATAAGAAATAAAATTATCCTCTAAGAGTTAATCTATAAAGTGAACATTATAGGGATCAGAGTAGAACCACTGAAAGCAATTGCAATAGAGCAACTGTCTCGAAAAAGGGCAATAACTCTTAGGATTGCAAAACTTTAAAAAATGTTAATACTTAAAATTGTTTTTATGATACTTTAAGACATGTACAGAAAGAAAAACACAATGTATACCCATGCATCCATTCATTACCCAGAATCAACAATTATCAAAATTATACACCCATTTGCTTCATCTATCTTCTCCACTTTTTTCTTTGCTGATATAGTTTAAAGTCAATTCTAGTGTGGCACAATACCCTATATACCTCAATATGCATCTATAAAAATTATAAACATTTTCTTATTTATTTAGTGATTGATGTCAACTTACATTCTTAGCAACCCTAAAAAGTAAAAATTATTATTCCTATTTTTACAGATGAGGAAAGAGGCTGAGAGAGCTTTTTCAGCTATTCAGTCAAGACTTATTGGTCATATAAATGTGCTAATTCTAAGGCTATGGGTTGGGGTATCCCATGATAGGACAAAAAAGTTTCCTGTCCTCATGGAGATTACTTTCTGGTAGGGAAACATAAAACACACAGACAAATAGCAAAAAGGAATTACTGGGTGGGAAAAGTGGCATTAGAAGATTAAACAGAGTGGTGGGATGGGGTAGAGAAGGAAGGTTTCTTCAGGTCTTCTTGGGGGAAATGACATTTGAGTTGAGATCTGCAGGATGAGAATTAACTAATTAGTCATTCAAAAATATGAAAAAAATCATTTCAGGCAAAGGGAACAGCAACTATAAGGCTGTAAAGTGGGAAAGGACTTGCTTGCTGTGTTGAGGCACAGAGAGGGGCTCAGACTATCCAGAGCTTAATAAAAGACATGCTGGTAAGAGAAGAGATCAGAGCGGGAGCCAGCATATGTACCCACAAGCCTCTGTGAATTTGGAAAGTGTTTGAGTTTTGTTCTAAGATAAATAAAAATCTGTTAAACAGACTTAAATCAGAGGAGTGACAGTATCTAATTTATACTTTCGAAAGATCACTCTGTCAATGATGGGGAGAAGGGATCAGACTGGAGTATAAGTGGAGGAAGGGAGCTCAGTCTACAGTCACCTAGAGAAAGGACACAGAGAGCAGTCAGTACACCCAGGGTGTGCTCGAGAGGCAGGATTGGCAGAACTTGTTGATGTGTTTGGTGTGGAGTAGTGCTACACAAAATCACTCATCCTAAGAGGTAAAGCCAGGATTTGAACGTGGGCTGTACTCCCAGCATTACAATGAGGGTTAAGAATATGAACTTTGACCTAAATAGCCGGAATTTGTGCCGTAGTTCTGTACTAACATATTCTGTATAAAATGAGGTAATAACAGAACCTACTTCATGAGGTTGGTGGAAGAAATATATCAGTTGGTATATAATTTTTCAAAGTCACCAATACATTTCAATGAATATAATCAGTGATTGGTTAAGGGATACTAATACTTCCCATAAAAGGAATGATACTGTACTCAAAGAGCTTTTTAGAAAGCACATTCCTGCACATGACAGGATACTTTCACATCAAGTCACCAACGTATCTCATTTATTTATAATGGTCTGTAAGTTAAGCCAAAAAAAATGTATTTTTGGTGGCAAATCTATGGGAAAATATTGATCTTAAATTAATAGTTTCCAAAAAGTTATTTTAAAAACATTACAAAATGTCTTATTTCAAAGTTAGAAGATAGCAAATATGAAATGTATTTTCTTTTCACAGTTCTAGAACTTAATTCTAAATGTGGTGCAATTCAGACCAATCTCAATAATCAATTGTGTGTTAAAAGTGACTGAATGTTGAGTGACTGTTTAAGGGGCCATATGTCATATTTATGTTAGGCACAAGCCTCAAAGGGATTGTTAGCTGAGTTTTCATCTTAATACTATGGGCCTTTGGCTGTTTCCAAGCAATGTACAATATTTGGATAAAGGGTGTTGAATTTAGGCAGTTGTTCACATTTTATGTATACAACCTGTGAAACATCCAGATTTCTGTAAGCAAATAGGTGTCTAAGAGAATTATTCTGGGTTTTTTCCTGGGTATTTGGCATCATGTCGTTTCAACCTGACAGTGTCCCAAAAGACATGCCTTCTTTCAGAATTTTATACTCCACATTTCTGTCACCTTACAACAGCAGTTGATAAGACATGTCAGTCACCCTTTTTGTTCCTAGAGTAATAGTGGACTCCTGAAAGTGACATTGATTTCGAAGTAATATAAGATTTCCAGACATCTCAAGAGGCCGATGATAGCTAACATTTTACAGTTTATGGTTCTGTCATGTTACAGAGCTATGTATTTTTTAAGAGGAAAAGGTATAAAGAATATTAACCACTATAATTTGTAAATAAAATCTAAATAGGTAGATGTATCATTTCCCACAAGAGTTATTGTCACATTAGTAAATAAAATGATTCTAGCTCTAAAGTAACTTAGATGAAATTAATGTAACCAATTTTAGAGATATTAACATTTTCTGATTCTGGTGTGAGAAGTGGGAACTCAGTGTAGACTCCATTTATTATTTTTCCTCAAAAAAGTCTTTTGCAAATTATTGATGTATATATATACATTCCCAGGGGCATTAAGTTCTTCTTGGGGCCACTTGTACAAAGGTAGAACAATTAAGTTCACAAACTCATCTTAGAAAAAGTGCTACATATCTTATTGCTGAATATCACTATGGTCACTTTTGAAGTACTCCCCTTGGGAAGCTATGCACTCACACCGGTGCCTAGTCCAGCCTTCAAAGCAATTTTGGAACTCTTTTTTCTGGAATGGCCATCAGAGCTGTCGTCGTATTACCCTTGATGTCCTGAATGTCATCAAAATGTCTTCTTTTCAATATTTCCTTTGTCTTCAGATAAAGAAAGAAGTCATTGGGGGCCAGATCAGGTGAGTAGGGAGGGTGTTCCAATACAGTTATTTGTTTACTGGCTGAAAGCCCTCACAGACAGTGTCGTATGAACTGGTACATTGTCATGATGCAAGACCTGTGAATTGTTGGCCAAAAGTGCAGGTTGTCTAACTTTTCACACAGCCTTTTCAGCACTTCCAGATAGTAAACTTGGTTAACTGTCCAGTTGGTGCAAATTCGTAATGAATAATCCCTCTGATATAAAAAAAACCTTAGGGCCGGCCGAGTGGCTCGTTGGTTGGGAGTTGGCTTGGGAGCGCGGGCTCTGAGCAGCAGGGCTGCTGGTTCGGATCCCACATAGGCCAGTGATGCTGCGCCTTCTACAACTGAGATGGTGATTAACAGCTCGACCTGGAGCTGGGCTGCCATTGGTCGCTGGCGACAGTGTGGGCTACAGTGGGGCTGCAGTGGGCTGCCATAAGCTACCGTGAGTGGCTGGCAGCCAGTGTGAGCTGCTGTGAGCCGCCATGGGTGGCTGTGCAATGGCTGGCGACCGATCTGCCTCAGCTGGGAAGAGCACAATGATCACAATACCAACATGGGCCTGTGGAGCGACGTCCTCCACAGCTAGACTGAAGAACAGGAGGATAGAGACTTGTCTGTTCCCCTTCCCCAATTCCCCAGCGCTGTTCCCTCCCCCAATTCCCCAATACAATCTTTTAAAAAAAGAAAGAAAATTTAGCAACAGCCTTGCAACAAGTTCGCGAACTTAATTGTCATACCTCATATACTGAGAAGTCTCAGTGTGGGTGAGTATAAACATAAAGTTTTTTTACCCAATACCCACCTTCCGAATGGGTGAAATGAAACCCACTTTCCCACTAGGAAGTGATCCCTTAATGCCAGCTTGTCCATATCTCTTACCTTAGTATTCATGTCAGATATTAGAATACTCATTCTAGTAAGTAAAGTTCAATCCTTTTCCCTTTTCTTTCTTTCCTTCTTTCTTTCTTTCTTTCTTTCTTTCTTTCTTTCTTTCTTTCTTTCTTTCTTTCTTTCTTTCTTTTTCTTCTTTCTTTCTTCCTCTCTCTCTCTCTCTCTCTCTCTCTTTCATTTTTTCATTTCAAAGCACCCCTCTCCAGGTGAGAACAAAACAGTGAGTAATTAACTTCTTTCCATTAGTTGGGGAAGTGAAATAGGGAGAGGAAAAATTTTAAAGAGATGTCTGTGGGGGGCCGGTTGTAGCCTTCAATTTTTTTTGGTGATAGCTGCTATTGGAATTCATTATCTGTGGGTCTAGTTAGGTTGTTTGATGCACCAACAAGTCCCCATGGTGAAAGATCATTCTCTGCAATTCTGCTGAGCTTTGCAGTCCTTGGACAGCTTTTATCTGATCTTCTGGAGACATCAGGCTGAATGCTCTGATCTACCAGGTGATCCTGGCAAGTCTGTAGCTGCAAAGTATCTATTTTTCTGAGGCCCACTCAAAACTTCAGACACTTTGGGATCTATTGCACATCTCTTAGGAACTAGGAAGGAGGTGGCTGGCAGTTGTCCATTTCCTCATTTCTCATTAGTTTTCTTTTCCATTGCTACAGTAGCCAGGGGAACTTTTCCAAGTCCCTGGAAAGCAGATATCCAACCAGAGAACAAATGCTGGTCTCCTTTTTTAGTATAAGCCTTAGTCTTTACAACACTCCCTGAAGCTCTTCTTCCTTGCCTAAGAAGTCCTCTCTGAGGGAAGAAAAAGAGCAGCTTCTCTTATCAACACTGCAGTTCCCAAAGTTGGCCTCCCTTTCTGTATACTGAGGATGGCAGATTATGCAAGAGGGTGGTTTTGGCAGTGAAACCCATTCTCTGACCATCTTAGTCATCAAAGTGAGATGATGACTGGCCTAGGCAAAGGTCTGAACTCAGAATGTAGGACCTTAACAGCAATTCCATAACAATGACAACACAAATTCCTGTCACAGTAGTTAGCTTCATAGTGACTGCTCGTTGGTGGATCTGGGTTTCTTGAGCCTACATATTGCACAATATAAGGAATGTGCTTAGGTGCCCAGGGCACCTGGGTTGCTACATCAAATCCTGTTTAGGACAAGGTGGTACATAAATGATTCATGATTTATCAACACTATTTTTATTGTACTCTGAAATTGATGGAAAACAACAAAAACTATTATGACTAATAATAGCACTATTCTCCACAGTGCTGTGATTACATAGAGACCAAGGTGCAAATAAACACAAATACTCCTGCAGAGAAGTACAACCATTTCCTGACCTTCTAACTTTGTTTACACCATACACACAGTCATTCTAAAAATATCATTTTCTCTTATGTTTGCAGAGCTAAAATGTGTTCCGAGGGACTAGTACTGTCATTCTGCTGCTGGTGGGTTAGAAAGCTCTCATAGCCTCAAGTCTGTTCTGTGCATCCATCTCTGAGACATGGAGTCAAGGTTGTTAGAATGCAGCTGTGTAGGGAGAGCCTGATAAGGTGTCAGATGTCAGAAAATAATTTGTCAAATAAGAAAATGCTTCTCTCTATCTTAACCTCTTAATTCATCATTTATCTATGCCAGGTGTGTGAATTTACACAGTCCCAAAATAAAAGTTTGTATATAAATGATTAATTTCTAAAAAACACTTTTATTAAAAAAAACCTAATTGCTTGAAAGTAACTTTTGCTAGTTACTAGAAAGCTCAGTCTCTCAAAATATCAGGGTTTTTGTTTTATTATGTAAACCTTTTATTTTATAATAGATCTATAAAAAATTTCCAGAAAAAACGTGGAAAATTGTACAAAGAATTCTCATATGCCTCATATTCAGTTTCCTGTTAGTAACATCTTACATTAGTGTAATACATTTGTTATAATTAATTAGCCAATATTGAGACATGAATCTTAACTGAAGTCTATATGTTATATGTTATTCAGATTTCCTTAGTTTTTGCCTGATGGCATTTTTTTTTTTTTTTTTTTAGCTGAGCCATCCTGCCACTTGTTGGTAGCTCAGTGGCAGCTAAGCTCGGCCAGGCATTGAACTGCTATTGCTCAGAGCTCGCACTCTTGAGCTAGCTCTTAACCAACTGAGCCACTCAGCCGGCCCTTGCCTGATGACCATTTTCTAATCCATGATCCCATCCAGGGTATCATGTTACATTTGGTTACTATGTCTCCTTAGGCTCCCATTGGCTGTAACAATTTCTCACACTTTCTTTGTTTTTGATGATCCGGACAACGTTTTTATAAAGATTTGTATAAAATATAGCTAACATGCAATATTATATTATTTCAAATGTACACCATAGTTATTCAACATTTATATACCTAAAAAGTGATCACCATGGGCAGGCCGAGTGGTGTGTGGGTTACGAATTGGCTTGGGACGCCAGCTCTGAGCAGCAGGGCTCCATTTCAGATCTCACATGTGGGCCAGTGATGCTGCGCCCTCTACATCTAAGATGGTGAACAACAGTTTGACCTGGAGCTGGGCTGCCATGAGTCACCAGTGATGGCATAGGCACCACTCGGCCGGCCCACAAGACAACTGTTAACCAGCAAGCCACTCAGCCGGCCATTTTTTTTTTATGATTTTTTTTTATTAGGGAATTGGGGGAGGGGACAGTGTTGGGGGATTGGGAAAGGGGAACAGTGTGTTTTTCCAGAACCCATCAGCTCCATGTCAAGTTATTGTTCTTCAACCTTAGTTGTGAAGGGCGCAAGCTCAGCTCCAAGTCCAGATGTTGCTTTTAATCTAGTTCCGGGGTGGCGCAGCACACCATCCCATGCAGGGTCGAACCAACAACCTTGTTGTTAAGAGCACGCGCTCTCACCAGCCTAGCCATCTGGCCAACCCCCAATTTGTATTCAGCAGCAGCTCAGCTCAGGCACAGCTCATTGGCCCATGTGGGAATCGAACCAGCAATCCTGCTGCTCAGAGCTTGTGCTCTAACCAACTGAACCACCTGAGCAACCCCAAATTTGTACTTCTTAATACCTTCACCTTTTTCATCCTGTCCCCCAAGCCCCCTCCCATCACCCCAATAAATCTAGTACACATCTGACACCATACATAGTCATCACAATAGTTTCCCTTATTAGATTGTTGACTATATTTTTTATGGCATAACCTACATAACTACTGTGTAACAACCAATTTGTACTTCTTAATCCCTTCCCATTTTTTAACCTCCTTCCAACCCCTTCCCATCTGGCAACCATCAAAATGTTCTCTGTATCTATGTGTTTGTATTTTGTTTGTTTATTTTGTTCTTAGATTCCACAGGTAAGCAAAATCACATTGCATCTGTCTTTCTCTGTCTGACATACTCCACTCAGCACAATATCCTCCAGGTCCATCCATGCCACAGCAGATGTCAAGAACCCATTCCCTTCCACAGCCAAGCAATATTTCATTGTATATATGTACCACCTACTCTTTATCCATTCATCCATCTACAGACACCCAAGTTGCCTCAATATCTTGGCCATTATAAACAATGTTGCAATGAACATATGGATGCACATGTCACCTCCAGTTAACGTTTTAGGTTTCTTCAGATAAATACCCAGAAGTGGAATTACTGGGTACTTCTTTGTCTCTTGTGATAGCCTCTGTTTTAAAGTCTATTTGTCTGATATCAGTATTGCTACCAGAGCTTTTTTTGTTGTTTCCATTTTCATCAAATCTTTACTTTCAATCTGTGTGTGTCTTTCTTTCTTTCTTTCTTTTTTTTTTAAATTGGGGAATTTGGGGAAGACAACAGTATTGGGGAATCGGGGAGAAGGACCAGCCAAGTTGTTGTTCTTCAATCTTATTTGTGGGGGCACCAGTCGCCATCTGGCTGCTCATCGGCAGCTCTTGGCCTCTAAGCTCAAGGGTGATGTGTTACAATCTTAGTTGTGGGTGGGCTTAGCCACCATCCCATGCAGGAGTCGAACCAGCAACCTTGTTGTTCAGAGTGCACGCTCTATCCACTGAGCCATCCAGGCGGCAGCTCAGTTCAAGGTGCCGAGTTCAGTCTTAGTTGCAGGTGGGCATAGCCAACCATTGAACAGGCAGTCTTGTTGTTAGGAGCATGTGCTCTCACCAGCTGAGCCACCTTGCTACCTGTTGGCAGCTCAGTGGCAGCTCAACTCCATGTGGGAATCGAACCAGTGGCCCTGTTGCTCTGAGCTCGCACTCTTAAGCTAACTCAACCAACTGAGTCACCCAGCCGGCCCCTGTGTGTGTCTTTCAATCTGAAGTGAGCCTCTTATAAGCAGCATATGTAAGGGTCTGGTTTTGTTATCTATTTAGCCTTCGTATCTTTTTAAAAAAACATTTTTATAGATTTTATTGGGGAGGAGAATAGCATTGGGAAATCGGGGACGGGGAACAGACAAGTTGCTGTCCTTTTGTTCTTCAGTCTAGTTGTGGAGGACGTCGCTTCACTGGCCCATGTTGGTGTTATCATTGCGCTTTTTCCGGGTGAGGCAGTTGCTCAACGGCCATTGGACAGCCGTTCATGGTGGCACACGGCAGCTAACAAAAGTTCATGCCCCGCTGCAAGCCAGCCCCACTGTAGCCTATGCCATCGCCGGTGACTCACAGCAGCCCAGCTCCAGGTCAGGCTGTTGCTCACCATCTTAGCTGTAGAGGACGCAGCATCGCTGGCCCTCATGTGGGATCCAAATCAGGGCCCTGCTGCTCAGAGCTGGTGTCCCAAGCCAACTCCTAACCAATGTGCCACTTGGCTGGCCCCAGCCTTTCTATCTTTTGATTGGAGCATTTATTCCATTTACATTGAAAGTAATTGCTAATAGACATGCAGCTATTGCTATTTTATTAGTAATTTTTTTTTTCTTAAAGAAGTCCCTCTAAGAACTACTTGTAATACCGGTTTGGTGGTCTTGTCTGGGAAGCTGTTTATCTGTCCTTTGATTCTAAATGATACCTTTACCGGGTAGAGTAGTTGTGGGTCCTTGGTTTTCATCACTTTGAATATTTTATTCCAAATCCTTCCAGCCTGTAAAATTTCTTATGAGAAATCAGCTACCATTCTTATGGGAGCACCCTTATAGATAACTAACTGCTTTTGTTTTGCTGCTTTTATGGTTGTCTCTTTGTCTTTAACCTTTGGCATTTTAATTATGATGTGTTTTGGTGTGGGCCTCTTCAGGTTCATCTTGTTTGGGACTCTGTGCACGTCCTGGGTTTGTATGTCTATTTCCTTTGCCAGGTTAGAGAAGTTTTCTGTTATTATTTCTTCCAATACATTTTTAATTCCTTTCTCTCTCTCTTCTCCTTCTGGAAACCCTATGATGCAAATCTTGGTATGCTTGATGTTGTCCCAGAGGCCCCTTAAACTAGCCTAATTTTTTTTTTGAGTACTTTTTCTTTTTGTTGTTCTGTTTGGGTGTTTTCTGCTACCTTATCTACTGTTACTGATTCTGTGCTCTGCTTCATCTAATGTACTGTTGATTCCCTCTGACATATGCTTCATTTCAGTCATTGTATTCTTTACTTCTGACTGGTTCTTTTTTATGTTTTCTAACTCCCTTTTTCTGTTTTCTACCTCTTTGTTGAAGTTCTCCCTGAGATCATTGAGCATCCTTATAACCAGTGTTTGGAATGCTGCATCTGGTAGATTGATTGTCTTCATTTTGTTTAGTTCTTTCTGGATCTTTGTTCTAGTCTTTTATTTGGGTCATGTTTCTTTGTCTCCCCATTTTGGCTGCCTGTGTTTGTTTATATGTATTAGGTAGGGCTGCTATGTCTCCTGGTCTTAGTAGCATGACTTTATGTAGTAGGTGTGCTATGGGGCTCAGTGGTTTAGTCTTCCTTGTCACCTGAGCAGTGTACTCCAGGTGTGTCCCTTGTTTGGGTTGTGTGTGCCCTCCTCTTGTAGTTGAGTGTTAGTTGCTGTTTGCACATCAATAAGGGGATTATCCCTCAGGTTTATTGGTTGTGAGAACTAGCCCTGAATACAGTGGAGGAGCTGTTTTGCTGGAGCTGACCCTACAGACCAGGATCTGCCTCAGTAGGGCTCTGGTGCCTGCCCAATCTGCCCATTGGGTGTGTCTCCCTCAGAGGAGGCTGGGTGATGCTCCAGCTCATTTTAAAGGTGGCCACTGGGGGGCCGGCCGAGTGGCGCGATGGTTAAGAGCTGGCTTGGGACGCCACAGGGCCCCGGTTCGGATCCCACATACGAGGGCCAGTGACACTGCCCTCCACAGCTAAGATGCTGAACAACAGCTCAACCTGGAGCTGGGCTGCTGTGGGTCACTGGCAATGGCGTAGGCTGCAGCCCCTGCTGCAGTGGGTTGCCATGGGCTACCGTGTGTAGCCAGCAGCCGCAGTGAGCGGCCGTCCAGAAGCCGGCGACTGATCTGCCTCGCCCGGGAAGAACGCAATGATGGTGCCAACTTGGGCCAGTGAAGCAACGTCCTCCACAACTAGACTGAAGAACAAAAGGACAGCAACTTGTCTGTTCCCCTTCCCCCAATTCATCAGCACTGTTCCCATCACCCCAATTCCTCAATAAAAATCTTAAAAAAAAAAAAGGTGGCCACTGGGCACACCAGTCCCAGTGCCACCTGGGAGGGGACTTGATGCAGATCAAGTTCAACCATAGCCTATGTCTCACCTGGAGTCACTGCCCACATTGAGCTTGGAAGTGCCTTGAGAGGCCAAGTCATGAAACAAGGCTGGCTGCCACTAGTGCCAAGCTTAGGGCTGTTCAGCCAGAGGTACGGGACATGCTCAAGCCAGATATTGCTTGTCTGGGTTTCATGAACCCTTGAGAGACCCTAGGAAAGTCTGTAGCATGAGCCAAGGCAGGCGGTTTGTACAAAAAAGCCACTGGAAGCAGCTTTGGTGTGCCTGAAAGTTGGGTGGCATGGAGTCTCATAATCACCAGGGTGTGGCAAATGTATGATGTCAGCCAGCTTAATGGCGACTCAGATATGGCAGGTGCCTGTGTCTGCACACTGGGAAGGGGGAGGGCTCAACAAAGAAATAATGACTTCCACCAGCTCCTCTGTTTGGGAGAAAGCTGTTCCTCCAGACCTCGTGCTGAAGCCAGACAACTCAAAGTCCTTCCCACCCCTGCATATGTCTCTGTCACCTCTCCAGCTTCTGCCCCAATGTTGGAGCTCAGAGTCAGTAATTCTGTCAGTGAGTAAGTTCATGCGTGATCCCTTTAAGAGGAGCACCTGGGACTTCATCTGCCTTCCGTCTCCCTCAGCCACAATCTCTGCTGGTTTTCACAACCAGAAATTATGGGGACTTATCTCCCTGACACTGGAAACTGGGCTGGGCAGCCTAGTGTGGTGCTGGGACCCCTTGCTTCTTTGGAGGGAGGGACCTCCACAGCTGAGAGATCCCTCCCAATTTTTAATGGTCACATGTGGGTGTGGGGCAACCCACCATATGATTCTGCCCCTCCTACCAGTCTCAAGGTGGCTTCTTCTATATGTCCTCAGTTGTAGGGCTTTGGTTCAGCAAGATTTCAGGCAATTCTCAATGATGGTTGTTTTGTAGTTCAATTGCAATTTTGATGTGGTCATGAGAGAAGGTAAGCACAGTGTTTACTACTCTGCCATCTTGAACAGAACACCCAAATAGCTATTCTTATTGATGTCAAATAAATGCTTGTTTCCTCTCACTTTGTTATGGAACTGAGCTTACCCATATTTTATTTTAAAATTTGGGAGAATTTAGCTGTATTGTCAAGGAAGAAAAAAGTGTAAAAAATGCAAATAAATTATGGCTTGTAAAATTTGTATTTTGGATAACACAGTAGGAAAAGGAGAGATTATTAAAATATATTTGCACAGGTCTTTAATGCTTTCTAAGTTACTGCTTAAAAGGGAAAAGAAACTAAATGTTATTACTAAAGGCCCAACCCTGAATAGAAATTATAAGGAAAGAAAAGGTGTGTGTATGTGTTTGTGTGTCTGTGTGTGTGTGCATGTGTGTTTAGAAAGGCTTATCTTCAAAGAACCTCAAACAAATAATAACTATACCTTTGATTTGAAAGTATGAAACCACCTAACTAAAGGAGCAGGAGAAGTTACTGGAATTTAGTTTATAGTTGAAATTTTCAGAAGCTGTCTGTTATAAGATTATTTATCTTGAAATGCAAAGTGTGTGAGCATGTTTTCTTAGTGCCCTGCTCATATCCTAACGGTCTTTATCATTTACCACTTCTGCAGTGCCCAGAAGCTGCAGAAGGAGGCTCTGCCCAGGGGCAGTGCAGGCCAGAATTGCTGGGGCTTAGGTCCCGGAAACATTCCTCAACCAATAACTTAGCTTCTTTGCATCTTGAGTAGGGTAACACTGAGACATGTGTTTTGTGCTTTTACCCAGAATTTTTTGAAGGATCAAACCCTAATCTCCCACAGGAAGTTTATTTACTACCTTTTATTTGTTGCCTTTCCTTCCTGGTGTCACATCTCTTCCTGGCATCACTTCTTGCCTTCCCTACCAGTCTTTCCAGTACTTTTTAATAAACTCCTTTTATCTGAATCCTTGTCTCAGTCTGCACAGGGAGGAATGCAAACTTATTTACAAATGTTTTGTCATTTGTCCATCAGGATAAATCTAGAGGTTGACAGAATAATATTATTTCTCTTTTACAGAAGAACACAGAGGTTGTGAATTTTTCAAAGTCACTCATGTAGTAAGAAGCTGAGTCAAAAGATGCACTAGTCTTCTGATTTCAGGTTCAGTGTTCTTTTTCTTACATCTTGAATTCCTACACTGAGTCAATATATAGAGGTATGTTGTTATACACAAGGTTGGTAGATCACAGCAATGAGGAAGGAACCAGGAAAGTATAAATGAATGTGTGAAATACCAGTAGGCAAAGTCATGGAAATGTAGCAGGGAAATAATGGCCTAAGGCAGGGGTCGGCAAACTGCGGCTTGCGAGCCACATGCGGCTCTTTGGGTACGTTCAGCCTCAAAAGTTTGCCGACCCCTGGAAGAGCCAATCCTGTCCCTCATAACAATTTAAAAATTATTTGAGAGCCATAAATATTTTTACATAATCACCATTATGTGAATAATATCCTTTAAAATTTTATAAATGAGACTATGATGGTTTTATTTTCATTTTCAGTTTTACTTCAGAACCTGTGGCTCATTAGCCACAGTTTGCTGACCCCTGGTGGCTCTTCTGTCTCAAAAGTTTGCCGACTCCTGGTTTAAGGTCAAAAATGAACATTATCATTATAAGAGAGTAAGATATAATGCAAAGAGTTAACCAAAATGAGGGATGGTAGAGGAGAACAGGACTGTTGAAAACCATGTTTAAACTAAGGTGATATGTTGAGAAAAGAAACCAAAGATAGAGGTAAGTTCGTTCACTGTGGAAAGCAGACTTGCTAGAAACCAAAGTAACTGGTTGACAGGTGGTCCATGAGCTGTAAAGGTGGATCAGAATAATAGGTGCTATTCTAGTTGCCATGGCCTGAATGATAGGCTCCCTGGGGGCATTGGTAGTGGTAGTGTGCCTTACTGCCAGAGAGAGCTCCCTCCAGAATCTCTCTGAGTATGTCTGAACTCACATTAAAAAATATCTTTGAAAGACCAGAGTAGGGAGAGGTTTGGAAGCTTCTGAGACATGATCATTGTTGATAAGATAACATTTCAACATTACAGAATTATAGAAAACAGGATTACAGAATTTAAAAGATTACAGTCAAGTTTTAATCTGCATTTTCATTACAGGTATTCTACTCCCTCCTCCTCCTCCTCCTCCTCCTCCTCGCCTGTCTGACTCTTTTTCCCCATTCATATCTATTCATCTAAGAATCCTGATGTTGCCTAGCTGTTGACATTCAGACTATTAAGTTCCTTCTAATGATAGTTTTTGTGGGCTAGCAGACATTAGTCTTCTAACCACACAAAAATCCTGCTGTGCTTTATAAAATGATGACATGAATGGATTTTTACAAAACATTATTTCCACAAATGTGTTGAAATAACATTTATATTGTCTGAATTAGTCACAGTAAGACAAACTTTTTCATTTTTAAATGAGATTAAGATAACTGAGATGCCTGGGGATTAACTGGAAGGGCCTTTGTGAAATCAGAAGATCTAGTTTTACTCTTCATTTTACCTCTCACTAATTGTGATACCATAAGCAAGCTACACAATAGTCTCATTAAAAGATCCTGTTGAGTAAAGCAGGAGCAGAGAGCCATATGATGTGCAAGGTACCTGCTGGTTGAAAAAGTTGTGGGGCTAAAAATAATCTCAGTATGATGAGTCTTGAAATTAAGCATCTGGGCAAACAAGCTGGCAATTGACCAACCAAAAGACTGCTATTTGCCACCCGCTACACAGAGATTGGACATGGTAAATAGCCCTGGAAAAACCACAGCCCTGGTTTGGAGTCAGGGTGGGGGATTAACAAGTATATGGTTTCAAAATGACCATAAAGATGGAGCCATGATCAATAATCATCATGATACCTCTTAACAGACTTGAATAGAATATAGTGCATGTGTCTATTGGGGTGGGGAATGAACTATGCAAATATAAAGAGGAGTGCCTGGCTAAGAACATGATTGGCAATGCCAAATATGTTCAAGAATTTGGAAGATGTAGACAATCCCAGATAAATGTAAATAACAGAGTTGCTATATTAATTCTAAACTTAAAAGAAGTATAAAACTCTTTCCAGTTAATTTTTTTATCATTTTATTATAAAAAGTTTTCAATATATAGAAAGTTTTGAATAATTACATAGTATATTCCTATATACCCACAACCTAGATTTGACCATCAACATTTTATTATTATTGCTTTATTGCCTATCTATCAATCTATCTCTTTCTATATCATCCATGAACATATTTTATTTTTTGATGCATTTCCAAGTAAGTTTCAGACATCAAGTAAACTTATCCTAAATGCAACATTGTTTACAGCTTTTTTTAAGATAAAATTTGTACACAATTAAATGAACAAATCTTAGGTCTACTCTTCATGAATTTTGACAAATCCATACATTTATGTATCCCAAACCTCTATCAAGATTTAGAAAATCTTCACCTCAGAAAGTTCCCCCATGCTCATTTCTAGTCAGTCTTTGTCCCTACCCACTCACAAGCAGTCACAATATTTATTTCTATATCCAGGTTAGTTTTTCTTGTTCCAGAACTTCATATAGATGGAATCATACAATATGTACTCTTTTGTGTTAGACTTTTATTCATCATAATGCTTTTGAGATTGCCCCCCAGTTGTGTGTATTAGTAGTTTGTTCTTTCTTTATTGTTGATTAGTATTCTAATTTAAGAATATACCACAGCTTGAGCTGGCCGAGTGGCAAATTGGTTAGGAGTTGGCTTGGGATGCCAGCTCTGAGAAGCAGGGCCCAGGTACGGATGCCACATGAGGGCCAGTGACACTGCACCCTCTACAGCTAAGATGGTGAACAACAACTTGACCTGGAACTGGGCTGCCATGAGTTGCCAGTGACGGCGTAGGCTGCAGTGGGGCTGGCTGGCAGTGGGCGTGAGCTTTCGTGAGCTGCTATGAGCCACTGTGAGTGGCTGGCCAATGGCTGGCGAGTGACTGCCTCACTCCGGAAGAGTGCAATGATCATACCAACATGGGCCAGTGGAGCAACCTCCTCCACAACTAGACTGAAGAACAAAAGGACAGCAACTTATCTGTTCCCCTCCCCTAATTCCCCAATAAAATTAAAAAAAAAAAAAGTTAGCTTTGGAGCACCAGCTCTGAGCAGCAGGGCCCAGGTTTGGATCCCACATGAGGGCCAGTGACGCTCCACCCTCTGCAGCTGGGATGGTGAACAACAGCTTGACCTAGAGCTGGGCTGCCGTGGGTCACTGGCGATGGCGTAGACTGCAGCTCCTGTTGCAGTCGACTGTTGTGGGCTACCGTGAGTGGCCAGCAGCTGGCATGGGCTGACATGAGCCACCATGAGCGGCTGTCCAATGGCCGGTGACTGACTGCCTCACCCAGGAAGAGCACAATGATAATACCAACATGGGCCAGTGAGGCGATGTCCTCCATAACTGTACTGAGGAACAGGGGGACAGCAGCTTGTCTGTTCCCCTTCCCTGATTCCCCAATAAAATCTTTAAAAAAAAGAATATACCACAACTTGTTTTGATGGATATTTGGTCATTTCCAGTTTTGGGTTATCATGAATAAAGCTACTATGAATATTCTTGTGCAATTATTTTGTAGATATGCATATTTATTTCTCTTGTGAAACATGTAGGAGTACAGTAAGGTAGGTGTATGTTTATTTTTCAAAGAAACCATAGGTCATTTTACAAAGTAGTTGTTCCATTTTGTACTCCCACCAATAATGTCTGAGAGCTCCAGTTGCTCCACATGCTTGTTAGCACTTGTTATTGTCAGCCTTCTAAATGTGGGTGTGTGATAATATCTTACTGTGGTTTTAATTTGCATATCCCTAATGACTAATGATGTTGGGTAGTTTTTAATAAGATTATTAACCATTCATATATCTTTTGTGAAGTATCTGTTCAAATCTTTTGCCCATTATTTCCCACTGGGTTGGTTATTTGTTTTTTATTAAGTTGTAGGGGTCTTTACTTATCCTAAATACCAATCCTCTGACAGATATAAGTTTCTCCCAGATTGTGGATTGTTTATTCATTTTCTTTATTTTTTATTTTTCAATTATAGTTGACATTCAATATTATATTAGTTTTAGGTGCACAGCAGAGTGATTAGACATTTATCTAACTTATGAATTGATTCTCCTTGATAAGTCTAATACCCACCTGGCACCATATATAGTTATTACAAATTATTGACTATATTCCCTATCTGTACTTTACATTCCTATAACTATTTTATAGTTACCAATTTGTTCTTCTTAATCTCTTTGTCTTTTTCACCCAACCCTTTATCCCCCTTCCATTTGACCACCATTAGATTGTTCTCTGTATCTATGAGTCTATTTATGTTTTGTTCATTTATTTTGCTTTTAGGATTCCACAAATAAGTGAAATCATATGGTATTTGTCTTTCTATGTCTGACTTATTTCACTTAGCATAATACCCATTAGGTCCACGCATGTTGTTGGAAATGATAAGACTTCATTCTTTTTTATGGCTGAGTAATATCCCACTGTATATATGTACCATATATTTTTGTACACTTATCTATTTAATACTTAGGTTGCTTCCATGTCTTGGCTATTGTAAATAATGCTGCAATTAACTTAGGGATGTATATATGTTTTTGTTAGTCATTTTCTTAAAGGTGTCTTTTAGTAAGAAATTTAAAATTAAGCACAATTTATTAATTTTTTTTCTTGTTTTTAATGATTAATTTTCTATTATCTTATTGTTTTATTTTATATTTTTTTCAAGAAACTTTGCCTACCACCAAGCCACTAAGATATTCTCCTATATTTCCTCCTAGAAGTTTTATAGTTTAATCTTTTACATTTAGGTATACAAGTCACCTCAAATTAATTTTTTTGTGTGATGTGAGGTAGGGATCAAGCTTTAATTTTTTTCCCAAGTGAATATCCAGTTGTTCCAGCACCATTTGATGAAAATATTGTCCCTTTCCAATTCAAATTATTTGCTTCTTTTGCTGAAAATCAAATAAACCTGTAGGTTTGGGTCTATTTTTTACCTATGTACTTTGTCCCACTGATGTATTTGTTGACTTATGCAAGTGTTATACTTTTTTAATTACTGTGGATTTATAGGATGTTTTAAAGTCAGGTGGTGTAAGTTCTCCAACTTTAGTCTTCTTGAAGATTGCTTCGCATATCCCTGGTTTTTTGCATGTCTGTACAGATTTAAAGACTAAGTGATCGATTCCTACAAAAAAGACTACAGGTATTATAATAGAACTTGCAATAAATCTCATTTATTTATTTATCTTAATTTAATTTTTTAAATTGAGATATTATTGATATATTAGTTTCAGGTGTACAACATAATGATTCAACATTTGTGTATACTGTAAAATGATCACCACAATAAGTCTAGTTAACATCTGTCACCATATATATTGTAGTTACAATTTTTTCTCATTATAAGAACCCTTAGCAACTTCCAAATATGCAATATAATATTATTTACTATAGTCACCACACTATATATTATATCCCAAGGGCTTATTTATTTTATAACTAGGAGTTTTTACCTTTTGACCACCTTCACCCATTTTTGTCCAGCCCCCCCACCCCTCACCTCTGGCAACCATCAATCTGTTCTTTGTATCTATAAACTCACATATTGTTGTTATTGTTTTTGGAGTCTACAGATAAATGAGGTGGTGCTGTTTTTGTCTTTCTCTGTCTGACTTATTTTACTTAGCACAATACCTTCAAGGTCCATTCATATTGTCACAAATAGCAAGATTTCATTTTTTTTATTCAAACTTCATTGGGGAACAATGTGTTTTTTCCAGGACCCATCAGCTCCAAGTCAAGTTGTTGTCCTTCAGTGTTAGTTGTGGAGGGCGCAGCTCAGCTCCAAGTGCAGTCATCATTTCCAATCTAGTAGTGGGGTGGGGAGAGGATGCAGCCCACCATCCCATGCAGGAGTTGAACCGGTAACCTTGTTGTTAAGAGCACACGCTCTAACCAACTGAGCCATCCGGCTGCCCACTGGCAGCTCAGCAGCAGCTCAGCTCAAGCCATTGTCTTCAACCTGGTTGTGAAGGGTGCAGCTCACTGGCCCATGTGGGAATTGAACCAGCAACCCTGTTGCTCACTGCATGTACTGTAACAAACTAAGCCACCCAGTCTCCCAAGATTTTATCCTTTTTATGGCTGAATAATATTCCACTGTATATACATACCACATTTTCTTTATCCATTCATCCATGGATGGACAACTTATTATAAATAATGCTACAATGAACATGGGGATGCTTATATCTTTTTAAAGTTGTATTGTGTTGTGTTGTTTGTTTGTTTGTTTTGGATAAATACCTAGAATTGAAATTGCTAGATCATATAGTAGTTCTGCTTTTAATTTTTTGAGGAAACTCCACACTGTTTTCCATAGTGGGTGCACCAATTTACATTCACACCAACAGTACACAATGGTTCCCTTTTCTCCACATCTTTGACAACACTTATTTCTTGTCTTTTTGATGATGGTTCCTCTAACAGGTGTGAAATAATATCTCATGGTGGTTTTGATTTGCATTTCCCTGATGATTAGTGATGTTGAGCATCTCTTCTACTTGTCTGTCTTGTTTGTCAGGGACAAAAGTTTAAAACCAGCTAGGAATCACAGTCTTTAAATGTCTCCAGTATTCCCATAACAGAGGTCATTACTGGGTTTTCTCTACTCTGGCACAGAACATAGGGTCAAGGACAATTTGGTCAAGGATTATTAAATAAAAAAGTAGTTTATTATCAGATATTTAGAAGCTTCTTCCCTTTGCATACACTCATCTTTGTAATACTACTGCCTAGCTTGGTGTCTAGAATGTAGTATGAGAATTATTAAATAGTTGTTAAATTGAATGTCATCATCTTTCAGTCTTTGGGGTCTTTCCTGTTTTAGCCAAAAGACAAAAACATTAACAGGATGACCTTCCAGATTCATGTCTAGCTTGCCACTCTGATTTTAACATTCAACACAATTTCACAATCATTTGATCTTTTAAAAAGTTTAGAATGTTTTTATGAGCCTGCCTGGAGGGCCCTCTTCCCCCATGCAGTTCAGGGAACATCTGTGCCAAAGTGTGCTGTGCATATGGGATTAACTACTACTGCTTCAGGGCTGGGACAAGGCTGAATATGACAGCCATCATTTTAACTGCTACATGTTCTGCTACACAAAACAGCACTAGAATAGTGCTGATTAGATCGTCTCTCTGCCTCCCTTAGAACTGCTCAAAGTTGAATATTTCTGTTGACTTTTGACTTTCTTTTTCTATCCTGGTACTTTATAATCATATGTTAATCCTGAAGAAAATTCAGTACAGTCTGGGCTTGTAGTGTATCCCGTTCAAGGGAAGGAGAAGGAGACGAATGGCAGCAGGGAGAAGAAACATGATGAATCTCAGTGCTCATTAGGTGCCAGGAATTTTCATACATTACATATTTCAGACATTAAATATTTATTTAACACTCATTATGTGCCAGGCATTTTATACTTGATCTTCAGAGGATACATGTGAAGTCAGTATGATTATAATACCCATTTTCCATACAAATAGAAAGCTGAGGCTCAAGGAAGTGAAAAGATTTATCACTGGAATTTGAATCTGAGCCTGATTGGCTTTGAAGCCCAAGTGGTCTCCATTTCATCACCCTATCCCAAGAGGCTCTATTAACAAATGACCCTTATTCTACAATATAATAGGAAGGGTTCTCAGTCTGATTTCTTTCAAGTTTATGGAACTCCAAATTTACCTTCAGGACCTCAAACACTGGGGAAAGATTCAACTTCATTAAGAGATTTTGGAAACACAGTTAAGTAATAATTTCACCTGTCTCTCACTATTGCATCTTCTTTATTAGCTACTTCCTATCTCTGTTGGGTATAGAGGACCTGGGTTAGTGGTGGTAGATACAAAACGAAAAATGATGTCTAGCAATGACAACCTTCAGTGTAGTAAAAATGCCATTTTTGTGGAAAGTATTGTCTCTAGTGCAGCGATTGCTGTTGGCCAACAATACCCGGTTAGGAGAGTTAATTGGCAGTGTGTTTCTGCCTCCTGCCCAGAAGGGGTTTATTGTCTTCATGCTGATACTCGGCACCCTGGAGAGTCCTCCATTCCTGCACGGTGGTGTTCCAATTAGTGTCACTTAGTGGGGCTGGCACCCATCATCCAAAATGATTCCTTTCTACTCAGCTACAGAATTATCATTTCTATTTCCAACTGGCAACAGCTTGTTATCCTTCCCAGATACACTTTCATCTTAACAAAAGCTCTTATTATGCCAGTCCTTTGCATAAAAATTGTTAATGCTTTCCCATTGTAGTTAGAATAAAACCCAACTCCTTGTCATAGCTTATAAGGCCTTTTGTGATCTGGCCCAGCTCTACCATTTCATGTCCCATTATTCCTCTCCTCACTTGTGGGACCCTGCCACACCCCTCGCTTTTCTCAAACACTCCAAACCCATATTCATTTTCATTTGCTGTAACCTGACAGGGTCAGTTCATTTGAAATTTCAGAGGGGCCTTTTTTCACCTTCACCCTTATACAGCATCCTCCCCCCACATTGGCTTCATTTTATCACCTCACCCTTTCTGTTTTTTCCAAAGAAAGTTTCACAGTCAGAAGTCATGCTTTAGATTTGTTAATTTTTCTCTATTGGACTGTAAAGTTCCATTTGTCAGAGGCCATCTCTACCTGTTTCCCACTATATTCTTTGTGCATAGAATAGTAAATACTCAGTAAATATTGATCAAATGAGGGCACTGTATTAACATCAAGGAATGGCTGACCATCAGTGGAATTCTAGCTACTATGGCAAACAGGTAAAGGAAAGATTTTACATAGAAATAGGGAATAGGAGGCGGAGATTAGGTCCTATTCTCTTCCTAAGATTTCTCCAAATTATTGGCATATGTAAATCAAAAACAAATACAAGTAGTCTTTGTTTTGCTTGGTTCCAATATGTGTGAATTTTCAGTTACCACAGTTTAGTTTAATACATCAGTTTTCCAAAAACACTGTTAAAATTTCAGTTACCACAATACATTAACTGTGAGTAACTGGATAAAGTACAAATTGAACTGCTAATTCTTCAGTACATACATCATTATATAAACAACAAATGTGTGTTATTACAGATGATCACATCGCATCTTTCAAAATTTGCCTATGATGGGTCACGAGCTCTGTTACCTAGTTCACACATGGACAGTAAAGCATGTAGCTGCATTGTCTCCTTGTCACCCAGTGATAAAGCCATATGACATTTTGTGAAAACAGATACTCACAAAAGGAAATTGATTAACAAAGATGAAAGTGCATTAAAGAAACAAAAATTGGTAATGCTGGAAGTGAAATTTGAATCAAACATAAACAGAACTGTAGAAGAAATACCCGACTGTGGGAATGCTGCCATCGCTGCCATGCGACAGATTCTACATGTGCAGCCGGAGGAACTTAGTGAAGGAAATTTATCAACATAAATGAAGAAAGTAGTTGAGAGAAAAGGATGATGATATCCCAGAGACCACGATGCTGGCAAAACCTTCACATTAAAGGGATTCTCAAAGGTATTTCATGACATCAACAGTTTAAATATTGGAAGCTGATCCACTTAGAAAACAGTATAACAATTGACCAAGGCATAGAAAAGATGCATACTTTGTGCTGTGAGTTACATGAGAAAAATGAGGTAAGCAGAGTTCAAGATGCTTTTAAAAGTCTTTTTTTTTAAGAAATAAAACATTACATTCTCAATGTTCCTAACATGTTAAATTACAGAAAATAAAACTCATTATTATTTTTTAAAATTTCCCTTTACATTTATAACTGACAAAACAGTTTTAAATATTTTGGTAGGAACTTTTGTCACAGAACAATCATAGTTTTCTCCTTTGATCACTAAGGTCATTGTCAGTAAGCATGATTTCAGTAAGCATGGTCATTTTGTAATCCCCACACTGCCCTGCTAAGTGAACACTGCCTGCAGAGTCACGGGCTCAACAGCACCTTCATGCACCTGAATATGATTCCCAAGGAAGAACTAGCAAAGAGAGTTTTTTTCCTTTAAAGAATAGATATTTTGCAGTGGAAAATTTATCACTGGAATGATTTGCTTAATAGTGTGTGTTTCTTTTTATGTAGTATGCTTTCATAATGATAAATTGTTAAAAATTTGAAACTATAAAAAATGTGAGGAAGAAAATACCAATCACACTTAACGCTACCACTGTCTAAAGAAAATTATTATTAATATTTTGGAGGATATTTTTCTAGGCTTCTTCCTATGCATATATTTTAATGAGATTAGGAGGTTTCTATACAGATTTTTACATTTGAAAATTGTTTTTCATCAAAATGTTATGTAGATGTTTAGGCCATATTTTTTAAAATGATGAATGATCAGAGAAGAAAAAAACTGATAGATGTGCATGGGTCTGTATGACATAGTAATGTTAGCATTTCAATGTGGGAGTTTGTTTTATCTTGTTAAGTATCAGAAATGGTTTTTTTTGAAATCTCATATTTTTTGATGAGAGCAAAAATTGTGTCAACCTTTTCAGGGAATTCTTTGGCAACATGTATCAAAATTCCAAAAGTAAATATACTTTAATCAAGGGTAAATTCAATTCTAGGAATTTAACATAGGAAATATTAGGGAAACTGCAAGGGTATTCATCAGATCTTGGCTTATGAGAGTGAAAAATAGGAAACAAGAACTTATATGCATCTAAATAGATGACTGATCAGATAAACTTTGTTCCAAGTGTATAATGCAATATTAAGCAGCTATTAAATTATGAATAAATCTATATGGACACAGAAATTGGCCAAGATATGTTAAGTTAAAAAAGGTAACTATATGATGGTATGCAGAGAATGGTTCAATTTTTGTAAAAAAAAAGAGAGAGAGGAAAAAAAACATATGTATCTACTCATAAATGTACAGATTCACTCATGTATATAGAGAACAACAAATATAAGAAGTATAAGCCGGGCTGGCCGAGTGGCTCGTGGGTTGAGAGTTGGCTTGGGAGCGTGAGCTCGAGCAGCAGAGCTGTCCGTTCAGATCCCACATGAGGGCCAGTGATGCCGCGCCCTCTACAGCTAAGATGGTGGACAACAGCTCGACCTGGAGCTGGGCTGCTGTTGAGTCGCCGGCAATGGTGTAGGCTACAGTGGGGCTGCAGTGGGCTGCTGTGAGCTACTGTGAGTGGCTGGCAGCCAATGTGAGCTGCTGTGAGCGGCTATCCAATGGCTGGCGACAGACTGCCTCAGCCAGGAAAAGCAAAATGATCATAATAACAACATGAGCCAGTGAAGCGGTGTCCTCCACAACTAGACTGAAGAACAAAAGGACAGCAACTTGTCTGTTCCCCTCCCCCAATTCCCCAATAAAATCATTTAAAAAATAAATAAAAATAAAATGATTTAACATGATTAAAAAAAAATAAGAAGTATAAGCCTTTACTGGTGTCTAAACAGCAAGTGCTTCTCTGCTGGGCATATAGTGAAATTAGGCATGGAACTCTCTGTGTCAACTCAGGCCAACTACTGGAGTTCCAGCCTCTCTATTTCTCTGAAGTTCCACCGCTTGAATCATCACAGTGTATTTTTACAGGTACTTCTTTATTCCTTTTACACAGTCATGCCAGGTGGATTCCCTAAAGTCCAGCTCTGGTGCTGTGCCCTGCTGGGCAGTCCTCCCTCCTCAGTGCAGGGGCTTTTCAGCCTGTGCTGCAGAGTGAGCAGGCTCCCTGGTTTTGCCCCAACATCTCTGCTTATTACCACTCGCTCTCTCACCTGTTCCAGCCACAAGTCTCTGTCCTGAGAACCTGAGCTCTTATGCCCTCTGTTTATTCCTCCAGGTGGCCTTTACTCATTTCTTGTCTGAATTCTCATTAAACCTGAGTGTTTGTCTCTCGGGCACAATCCTTTTAGCCTAAAGTGACTCATGTTCCTCATTTCTGTTAGAGTCTAGAATTCACTTTTAGTCTTCTTAGTATCCTTTAGAGTAATACATAGAACAGATGTATACTAACTGCCTATTGAGTGGTTGCTGAATGAAAGAAATAATACAATAGATTGATTTCTCTTGAAAAATTAGTTTCTTTCCATTACCTCTGGCTGTTTATTATACATAATAATTTTTGTGAGAAGAAAGATTTTCTGTAATCAAATCAAGAGAAAATTTGTTTTTCAGGCTTCTCAATCATATAGAATAAAATATTTGCACTCCAAAAAATTGTTGCACTATTCATAATTTACCTTGCAAATTTACTTTGAGACCTTCCTAGCAGTCTAGGAATGAATACAATTAGAAGCCCATTCCTGACTAAAGATCATAAATTTTTAACATAGATTTTAAATCTCTATGCAGGTCTATCAGTATGTGCAGTGTGCTAACCTACTTCAAACCATGATGTTAGTGATTTATGTAAAAGGATGCATTATGTTCCAGGCACAAGTATGATTTACTTTAGCTCTTACTGCAATTCTATGAAGTAGAAACTAGTGATATCCCCTTTTATGGATGAGGAAACTGAAGTTCAGAGATGTTAAATAACTTGCCTAAGACTGATGCTTTTTTTTTTTGAAGTAGCAAATACAAATGTTTATTTTTTATACAAAATTGTAAAAACAACGTTTTTATAAGGATAATATGGCCTTTGAAACATGATTTTTTTGAGTGATCTTATTCTTTAAAAACCACCAAGGGAAATGGAGAGTATTGTCAAATATTTTCCAAAGGTTTTGTAGATATGGCATAAGGTTCTCTGTCATAAAGTCCTCTGGAAAAAGATATGGCATAAATCTTTTGACACTCTTTGGTCACTATAGACTGGACACTAAAATTAATGCTAGATAGAATTCTGACAGTTTTTCTTCAGAGGTCCTTCTACTCTCCCCCTGTGATGGTTAATTTTATGTGTCGATTTGATTGGCCATGTTCAGATGAAACATTATTTCTAGGTGCATCTGTGAGGGTGTTTCCAGATAAGATTAACATTTGAATACATGGACTCAAAGTAGATTACTATCTCCGATGTGGATGACTTTCATTCAACTGGATGACTTTCATTCAATCCGTTGAAGGGTTGACTAGAACAAAGGATGAAAGAAGAAGGAATTCATTCCTTTTTCCCTGCCTCACTGATGAGCTGGGCCATATCATCTTATCTTCTGTCCATGTGGTCAGGAATTTATATCATCATTTCCTCTGTTTCTCAGGGCTTTGGACTCTGAACTACACCATCAGCTCTTCTGAGTCTCTATCTTTTTTTTTTTTAAATTGGAGAATTGGAGGAGGGGAACAGTGTTGGAGAACTGGGGAGGGGGTCCAGCCAAGTTGTTGTTCTTCAATTTTATTTGTGGGGGCACCAGTCATCATCTGGCTGTCCGTCAGCAGCTCATGGCTTCTAAGCTCAAGATGCTGTGTTACAATCTTAGTTGCGGGTGGGCATAGCCACCATCCCGTGTGGGAGTCGAACCAGCAGCCCTTGTTGTTAAGAGTGCATGCTCTATTCATTGAGCCATGCAGATGGCAGCTCAGCTTAAGGTGCCGAGTTCAGTCTTAGTTGCGGGCGGGCATAGCCCACCATCAAACAGGCAGTTTTGTTGTTAGGAGCATGTACTCTCACCAGCTGAGCCATCCTGCCACCTGTTGGCAGCTCAGCAGCAGCTCACTTTGGTTGTATCGTCACTGGGGAATTGAACGGGTAGCCCTGTTGCTCAGAGCTCGCACTCTTAAGCTAACTCTTAACCAACTGAGCCACTCAACCACCCCCACCGAGTCTCCATCTTATAGATGGCAGATTGTGGGACTTCTTAGCCTCCGTAATCACATGAGCCAATTCCTCATAATAAATATGTATTTATAATATTGGTTATATTTCTCCAGAGAACCCAGACTATTTTTTT
>NW_017732554.1:225063-228190 GCF_001890085.2 Hipposideros armiger
GAGGCAGATCAGTCACCGACCACTAGATTGCTGCTCACGGCGGCTCTTGGCAGCTCACACCGGCCGCCAGCCACTCACGCTGGCTGCCAAGCACTTTTATTTTTAAAAATTTGTAGCTTTTTCAGTTTGAGAGCAGCCAAATGATACATAACTGTTTATAATGGATGATTTTTTATGATGGTAATAATTTTCATCTGAATTTTTTTCCAGCATGTCACAATTCCCATTTTTAAAACATTTGCTATCTTTCCCAATAGGGCTGGGAGGAAAATCCTCAGCCAGTTCAATTTTGTATTTCTTAGAGGATTAGGTAAAGATTTAATGGGAAGAAGTGTTTTTTTAAGCATATATACATATATATATATATTCTCCAAAAAAAAGTATACACGTTTTAAGTAAGAAAAAAACTATTAAAATGGTAATACTCAATACATACCGATAACAAAAGATGAATACAAGTCATGTGTATATATTTTTTGGTACTCTCGGTATTCTAAGCATATTATAATGCATCTAGAAGTTAGTTTTTTTTTAATTAAACTTTTTATTTTGAAATATTTTTAGATTTACAGAAAATTTAAAGATAACACAGAGAATTCCCATATGCCCTTTGCCAGTTTCCTCTAAAGTGAACAACTTACCCCATGTCTTTTCTTATTCTTCTTTTATTATTATTATTAGTTTCAGGTGTACAAAACAATGTAACAGTTATACATTTCACCCCCCACAGGTGATAACCCTCCTTCCCCAATCTATTGCCCCTCTGACATCATATACATCTATTAAAATTACATTGGCTCAGTTTCCTATACTATACTCCATATCCAGGACTACACATATTAAATTACAGTTGATATACAATATTATTCAGCTTCAGCATCAGGTGTACAGTGCAGTGGTCAAGCATCTACAGCATCCATGAAGTGGTCTCCCTAACAAGACGTATGACTATCTGACACCCTAAAAATTATTTACAACATTATTGATTAGACTCCCCAAACTGTTTCAGATATGTGACAATATTGTAGTTACCAGTTTATGCTGTCTAATCCCTTCCTCTTCTCCCTCATCCCCACGCCCCTCCCATCTAACAACCACTAGTTGTTCCTCTACATCTCTGAGACTATTTCTGTTTACATTGCTCGTTTATTCAGTTCTTTAGATTCCACATATAAGTGAGATCATATGATATTTGTCGTTCTCTTACTGACTTATTTCACTTAGCATAATGTTCACTAGGTCCATCCATATTGTTGCAAATGGCATGATTTCCTTCTTCTTTATAGCTGAGTAATACTCCATTGTGTAAATGTACCATAGCTTCTTAATCCAATTGTCTACAGATGGGCATTTCGGGTTTCCAAGTCTTGGCTTTTGTAAATAGGGCTGCAATAAACAGAGGGGTGCGTATATATGTTTTTCGAATTAGCGTTTTGGGTTTCTCTGGATAGATACCCAAGAGTGGAATTGCTGGGTCATACGATAGTTCCATTTCCAGTTTTTTGAGATACCTCCATACTGATTTCCATAATAGCTGCACCAATCTGCGGTCCCATCAACAGTGCACCACGGTTTCCTTTTCTCCACAACCTCAACAGCACTTGTTGTTTGTTGATTTATTGATGATANACCTGTTGGCAGCTCAGCGGCTGCTCAGCTCAGGCTGGACTCGAACCGCTGTTGCTCAGAGCTCAAACTCTTGAGCGAGCTCTTAACCAACTGAGCCACTCGGCCGGCCCCCCATTTGATTATTTTTTAATCAATTAACACTTGCATCAGTCTTCTTTTGATGTAACAAACTACCACAAATTCAGTGGCTTAAGATAATACAAATTTATTATTTCATGGTTCTGTAGGTCAGAGGTTCAACGTAGGGCTAAAATCATGGTGTCTTTAGAGCTATATTCCATACTGGGACTCTGAGCTAGTTTTTATTATCAACTTTAGTAAATGAAGTGCTGTAGAATTTTTTAGATATCAAAATGTTTTTTAATCAATGAATATATACATTCACTATGCTTAGTTTCCTTTTATTTTGAGCCCTTTGTGAGAAATTATACAAGAACATTTAATTTGCAATAAAATTAACCAGCATGACTTTGTTGGCTCTAAGAATAGGCAGATCCTCTGCTGACTGAATTTAGGGATCAGTGAACACCTCTGTGCTCCCAAATATTTTCCCTCTTTCTGGAGTTTGCATGTTAATTATGTCTTTAAATTAAGGCATTGAGAACAAGTTTACAAATGGGGAATTTTTGGGAAATTGAAATAACTTTTTTCTTTAATCAATTATTGACAATAGAAATGACAAGCTTTATCAGATTAGCTAATCAACCACTTGGCAAATGTGATAGAGAGGGATAGAAGCCTGGGAAATCAATGCCCCCGAGCTCCCTGCACTGGCTGGCTAGAATCTCCAAAGCAAGAGCTGCACCTTACTTATGTTAGTGTCCTCTCAGCTCTGCTCAGGTTGAATGAACCACATTGCATTCTCTCAAGACTTGGTCATTATGTACCTGAGGAAATAGGCATTGCATTTTGCTCCTCACTTCCCCTTACTGGGCCCAGACAGGAAGCAGCCTGGCTTAGTAGTGGTGGTCATCTTGAAAATGGAGTTGGCCTTAAGAAATATGTTCAAGAGTGCTCTGACACAGAAGTCCACAGTGCTTCTTACTGTGGTCAACTTCATGGGCCTCATCACTCACACAGTCTGTGCCTTCCCTGGCTTTCAATCCCCTCCTTGACTTCATTGTTTTTGACCTTTAACTCCTGCTCTGTTAAGTACGAACCTGATTAAGTTGAGAACTCTGTTGTTGGGAAAAAGCTAGACTCTTGGGAGTTTCAGCAATAACTCATTGTGCTAAAACTTGCACCAGTGGTTCCTACTATAATTAACAAATTAACATTGTGCTTCCATCCTTATTGAACATCAGATTTTCACTCTGCTACCCACCCAGGTACATAACAAAGGTGTATAGACCTCAGAGATCTTACTCTTTAGCATAGCAAGCACTTTTATTTTATTTTTGTTTTGCTTTTTAAAAGATTTTATTGGGGAATTCGGCGAGGGGAACAGCGCTGGGGAATCAGGGGGAGGGGAACAGTGTTGGAGAACTGGGGAGGGGGT
>NW_017732554.1:230200-262035 GCF_001890085.2 Hipposideros armiger
TTTTATGGTTTCAGGTCTTACATTTAAGTCTTTAAACCATTTTGAATTTGTTCTTGTATATGGTGTAAGTAGGTGGTCCATTTTCATTTTTTTTTGCACGTGTCAGTCCAATTTTCCCAGCACCATTTATTAAATAGACTATCTTTACTCCAATGTAAGTTCTTGCTTCCATTGTCATAGATTAAATGACCGTATATGGATGGGTTTATTTCCAGGCTCTCTATTCTGTTCCATTGATCTATGTGTCTGTTTTTATGCCAGTACCATACTGTTTTGATTACTGTAGACTTGTAGTATGATTTGAAGTCGGGTAGCATGATACCTCCCACTTTTTTCTTACTTCTGAAGATTGTTGTGGCTATTTGGGGTCTTTTATGGTTCCATATGAATCTTGGGATTATTGTTCTATTTCTGAGAAAAATGTCCTTAGTAGTTTGAAAGGAATTGCATTGAATCTATATAGTGCCTTAGGGTAGCACTGACATTTTAATTATATTAATTCTTCCTATTCATGGACATGGCATGTATTTCCATTTATTTGCACCTTCTTTGATTTCCCTCTTCAGTGTCTTATAATTTTCTCAGTACAGGTCTTTTACTTCCTTGGTTAAATTTATTCCTAGGTTTTTTATTGTTTTTGAAGCAATTGTAAGTGTCATTGATTTCTTGATTTCTTCTTCTGTCAGTTTATTATTGGTGTATACAAATGCAACTAATTTCTGAATATTAATTTTATATCCTGCTACTTTACTAAATTGATTTATGAGTTCTAACAGTTTTTTGATGGAGTCTTTGGGATTCTCTCTATATATAGTATCATGTCATCTGCATATGGTGACAATTTTACCTCTTCTTTTCCAATTTAGATGCCTTTCATTTCGTTTTCTTGTCTGATTGCTGTCGCTAGAACTTCCAGAACTATGTTGAATAGAAGTGGTGAAAGTGGGCAGCCTTGTCTTGTTACTGATCTTAAGGGGAAAGATTTTAGTCTTTCCCCATTGAGTATGAGGTTAGCTGTGGGTTTATCATATATGGCCTTTATTATTTTGAAATATGATCCCTCTATTCCCACTTTGCTAAGAGTTTTTTTATCATAAATGGCTGCTGGATTTTATCAAATGGTTTTGCAGCATCTATTGATATGATAATATGATTTTCATTTTTCATTTTGTTAATGTGATGTATTATATTAATTGATTTGTGGATATTGAACCAACCTCACATACCATGAATGAATCCCACTTTATCGTGGTGTATGGTCTTTTTCATGTGTTGCTGATACCGGTGTGTTGGTATTTTGTTGAGGATTTTTGCATCTGTGTTCATTAGGGATATCGGCCTGTAGTTTTCTTCCTTTGTAGTGTCTTTGTCTGAATTTGGGATCAGGGTGATAGTGGCCTCATAGAAAGAGTTTGGGAGCTTTCTCTCTTTCTGTATTACTTAGGAATAGTTTGAGTAGAATAGGTGATAATTTTTTTTTTAATATTTGGTAAAATTCAATTATGAAGTCACATGATCCAGGACTTTTGTTTGTTGGGAGCTTGTTGATTACTGATTCAATTTCTTTGGTAGTAATCAGTGTATTTAGATTTTCCATTTCTTCTGGAGTTAGCATTCAAAGGTTGCATGCTTCTAGAAAATTATCCATTTCTTTGAGATTGTCAAATTTGTTGGCATGTAGTTGCTCATACTATTTTCTTAATTTTTTTGTGTGTATTTCTGTGGTGTCCGTTGTCACTTCCCTTCTTTAATTCCTGATTGTATTAATTTGAGTCCTTTCTTTCTTTCTTTCTTTCTTGTTTTTTTGATGAGTCTGCCTAGAGGTTTGTCAATTTTGTTTATCTTCTCAAAACACCACCTGTTGGTTTCATTGATATTTTGTATTGTTTTTCAGTTCTCTATTCATTTATTTCTGCTCTGGTCATTATTAACTCTTTCCTTGTACTCCCTTTGGGCTTATTTTGATGTTGTTTTTCAAGTTCCCTGAGGTGTAAGCATAACAAGGGTATTGTTTTCTCATCCATTCAGCCACCCTATGTCTTTTGATTGGAGCATTTAATCTGTAGGAATGCACTGCTATGAACTTCCCTCTTAGGACTGCTTTTGCTGCATCCCAAAGATTTTGGGTCATTGTGTTTTCCTTTATCTCAAGGTATGTTTTGATTTTTTCCCTTGAACTCATTTTTAACCCATTCGTTATTTAGTAACATTTTATTCAGCCTCTACATGTTTGTGTGTTTTCCAGTTTTTTTCTTGTAATTGATTTTTTTTTAAAGATTTTATTGGGGAATTGGGGAGGGGGACCAGCCAAGTCGTTGTTCTTCAATCTTCATTGTGGAGGGCACCAGTCACCATCTGGATTCCCACTGGCAGCTTGTGGCCTCTAAGCTCAAGGTGCTATATTCAATGTTCATTGCGGGTGGGCTTAGCCACCATCCCATGTGGGAGTCGAACCAGCAGCATTGTTGTTAAGAATGCACGCTCTATCCACTGAGCCATCCAAGCAGCAGATCAGCTTACGGTGCCGAGTTCACTCTTAGTTTCAGTTGGGCATAGCTACCATTCCATGCGGGAGTCAAACCCGGCAGCCTTGTTGTTAAGAGCACACACTCTATCCACTGAGCCATCCAGGTGGCAGTTCAGCTCAAGGTGCCAAGTTCTGTTTTATTTGCCGGTCGGCGTAGCCTACCGTCCAACAGGCAATCTTGTTACACCAGCTGAGCCATCCGGCCACCATTGGCAGCTAAATGACAGCTAAGCTTGGGCGCAGCAACACTTGCCCATGTGGGAATGGAATCGGCGGATTTCTAATTTCATAGCACTGTGGTCAGAGAAGACGTTTGATATGATTTCAATTTTCTTAAATTTATTGAGATTTGTTTTATGGCCTAACGTGTGGTCTATCTTGGAAAATGTTCCATGTGCACTTGAGAAGAATGTATATTCTGTAGCTTTGGGGTGAAATGGTCTGAAAATAGTGATTAAGCTCAACTGGTCTAATGTGTCATTTAAGACCGCTGTTTCCATATTGGTTTTCTGTCAGGAGAATCTGTCTGTTACTGTCAGTGGTGTGTTCAAGTCCCCTACTGTGATAGTGTTAGTGTTGATCTCTGTCTTTACGTCTGTCAGTATCTGTTTTATATATTTAGGCGCTCCTAAGTTAGGTGCGTAGATATTTACTAGGGTTATGTCCTCTTGTTGGATTGATCCCTTTATGTAATGCCCTTGTTTGTCTTTTATTATATTCTTCAATTTAAAGTCTATTTTGTCTGATATGAGTATTGTTATTCCATCTTTTTTTTCCTTTCCATTTGCATGAAACATCTTACTCCATCCTTTTACTTTCAGCCTGTATGTGTCTATTGATCTGAGGTGAGTCTCTTGTACACAGCATATGTATGGGTCCTGTTTTCTTATCCACTCATCCACTCTATGTCTTTTGATTGGAGCATTTAGCCTATTCACATTTAAGTGATTATTGATAGGTACATATTTATTGCCATTCTGTTATTTGTATTTCTGGTCTCCTGGGTTAGCTTGTTTCCCCCTTCTTCTGTTTAAAAAAGCCCTTTTAACATTTCCTGCAATGCTGGCTTGGTGGTAATGAATTCCTTAAGCTTATTCTTTTCTGAGAATCTCTTTGTCTCTCCTTCAATTTTAAGTGATAGCCATTCTGGGTAGAGCAATATTGGTTGTAGGCCTTTGTTTTGCATCACTTTGAATATTTTCTGCTACTCCCTTCTGGCCTGCTAATTTTCTGTAAAAAAGTCAGGTGTTAGTTTTATAGGAGTTCTCTTTTATGTAACCCACTGTCTTTGACTTGCTGCTTTTAGAATTCTGTCTTCATTTTTAACCTTTTGCATTTTAACTATAATGTGTCTTGGTGTGGGCCTGTTTGGGTTCAGCTTGTTTGGAACTCTCTGCACTTCCTGAGCTTGTATTTCGATTTCTTTTACCAGGGTAAGGAAGTTATCAGTCATTATTTTTTCAAATACATTCTCTATCCCTTGCTTCTTTTCTGCTTTTTCTGGTATTCCTATGATGCGTATGTCATTGCACTTGATGTTGTCCTACAGTTCTCTTAAATTATTTTAATTGTTTTTTATTCTTTTTTGTTGTTCCAACTGGGTGATTTCTACTATTTTGTCTTCTAAATTGCTGATCCAATCCTCTGCTTCCTCTAATCTACTGGTGATTGCTTTGAGTGTGTTCTTCATTTCAGTTATTGTATTCTTTAGTTATAACTGGTTGTTTTTTATGATTTCTCTATCCTTCTTTATGTCCTAAGTTCCTTAAACATTCTTATAATCAATGTTCTAAACACTGTTTCTGAAAGGGTGGATACCTCTGTTTCATTTAGTTCCATGTCCAGAGGTTTCTTCGGATCTTTTACTTGGGACATATTTCTTTGTTTCTTCATTCTGGCTGTTGCTCTGTGATTGCTTCAATGAATTAGGTAGATCACCTATGTCTCTCAATCATTGCTAGGTGTTCCTGTAATATGTGTCCTTTATATTCAGATTGCACAGTCTCCTTATTCTCCTGTCCCAAGTGTTCCAGAGGTTTCATAGTTGAAGTTGCTCTTTAATTGCTTTTGGCTAGTCAGAGGGTGGGATTGACCCTCAGACTGATTAGCTGAGAGTATTAGCTCTGTTCATAGTGTATGAGATGCTATGTGGAGATTGACCCCCTCAGAGGAAGCTTGGCCACTGTGGGCTCTTGTGCCTCTGAAAAATTTCCTTTGAGATTGCCACTTGTAGGTTCAACCAGGTAGTACTCTTGTTTTGTCTAACACTGGCTTCTGGGTGTATTGGTTCTGGTGTGTTTTGGGTTGGGCTCCCACTAGCATTGTTTCAACCCTGTTACTAGCCCATAGCTACCTGGTAGGCTGTATGCAGTTTGTTGCTGCCCGTGCTGGACCTGGGGTCATGTGGCAATGGTCCCTGTGTGAACTGAGGCTGGTTGCCCCAAGTACTGGTCCTGAGGCAGTTTAGGAAAAGGCCTAGGGCCCACTAGGCCTGTTGCCACCTGTTTGATGCTGGTAAGGCCTCACTATTGAAAGAGGCTCTTTAGGAGCATGTGTGTGTTTATTTGACATGGTTTTGAGGGTGCTCTCTGTGATGTGGCACTAGCTTGACAGGATGGAGTTCAAATGAGTTATGTGACATGATTCATAGTTTTTAAGACATTAATGCAGATTCGGGTCTTACGCCAATACCGCACCTGTGACCCCCTTTGTATAGCGTCCCAAGGGCACTACAGCCAACCTCCACCTCATGCTGACAGATTTATGAAAGCTGTTTCTGAGTGGCTGTGGAGCAATTTTTCTTGTCACTGAACACCACGAAGATGACCTCAGGGTGCTAAAGACCACCTTATGTTGTAAAAAACCTTTCCCACAGTTTGTGGTGGTGGGGCCAGTCAACCCAGCACCCCAATTGTCCCTGGCAATGTAGCTGTAGGTGGGCAAGGTGGTGTTACAAGTGTGTAAAGGCTGAGGTCAGTGGTTTCTACAAATTCAGTGTGGTCTCAGCTCCTGGACCAGTGCTACGTCCACGTTCCCTTCATAAAACAAAACAAAAAAAAAGCAAGACAACTAAACAACACCAAAAAACAAATACACCCCTACAGACATGGTAAGCAATGATGATGATGATGATGATTATTATTATTATTATTTTTAGCTGAGCCATCCTGCTACCTGTTGGCAGCTCAGTGGCTGCTCAGCTTGGGCTGGACTCGAATCGCTGTTGCTCAGAGCTCAAACTCTTTTTTTTTTTTTAAGATGTTTTTATTGGGGAATTGGGGGGATGGGAACAGTGCTGGGGAATTGACAAGTTGCTGTCCTTTTGTTCTTCAATTTAGTTGAGGATGTTGCTTCACTGGCCCAAGTTGGCACCATCATTGCGCTCTTCCCAGGCGAGGCAGATCAGTCGCCGGCTTCTGGACGGCTGCTCACTGGAGGGCAGTGTCACTGGACCTCATATGTGGGATCCGAACCAGGGCCCTCTGGCGTCCCAAGCCAGCTCTTAACCATCGCGCCACTCGGCCGGCCCCTCAGAGCTCAAACTCTTGAGTGAGCTCTTAACCAACTGAGCCACTCGCCGGCCCCGATAAGCAATGATTACATAGGAGAAACAAAACTAAATAGAAAAGACAAAAACACAAAACAAAATCAGCAGGACAAGACAGAAAAACAGTGACAAAAGCAATAACCAGATAAAAAAGCCTGAGAAACAAGGACAAAAAGAAAACAGATGATAGAAAAGAAGAAAAAGAAACAAAAAGACAAAACATAAAGAAAAGAAAAAAGAATTATAAAATAGGAAGAAAAAAAGGAAAAAGGGGGGAAAAAGGAAAATAGAGAAAAAAAAGAAAGAAAGAAAAGGCTTTCTGTCCGCTTTAATCTGCAGACCACTTGTTCAGCAATAGAGAGTCTCTGGGTGACTCAGCAGCAGCTGTGTTGGGGGGAAAGGTCTAATGTGTGGTGTGTCTGCTTCCCTCTCAAGCTTGCAGTGAGTTTTCTGCAATTAGCTGCCGTGTTCTCTGGGGCTGTGTTCACCACCAAAAATTCTCACAGATTGCTATGGGCTGTCCACTGCTGCAAAACCCTCTGTGGACTGCGGAGGTGGGTGTCAGGCACCAAGGGCTCAGGGTGCCCCTGGCAACACAGCTCTAGGTGGGCAGGGCAGGTTCCCAAGGCACCATAGGGTGTGGTCAGTGGCCTTCACCAAATCAGAGCAGAGTGCACTCCTGCACTGGCAACCAGCCCGCACAAACACGTCATGATCAGCCAGATCACACAGGTGCACGGCTCCTGGCCCAACCCTCAGGAAAACTCCCAGTCTCAGTCTCTACCAATCAGCTGCTTGCAGATCAGGAAGAGCAGCATGACAGCCAATCGCTACCCTGGCAACTCTGCACACGCAATGCGGAGAGCGGGACCCAAGGCAGCTTGTGCACACCCGCATCTCAATGAGCAGCTTGTTGGAGCTGGAGCGCACCTGCCGGGCACTACCTGGCTACACAGCACAAGCAGTGTGGCGAGCATAGACTCAAGGCTGCATGTGTGCATGCACACACGCATGTCTGAGCCAATTCCACCAGACCAATGTGGTCCTAGACCTGACTCTCTGTGGGAGGGCCAACCCTGAAAAAATGGTGCCCTACTGTACAGTACTCATGTGCAAGCTCCACACAGGGGAAACAATGGTCCCAAAACCTCCAGCTCCCTCACCGTAGGTTGAGCTTAGATTTTCAATTTGAGAGTTTTTCTCTTTTCCAGTGTGAACATTTTTTCACTATTCCTCTCTGTGCTGATTTAGGTGTGTTCTACCAATTACAATGTATTACATTTTCATTTTCATCTAATTAATGTATTTTTAAATTTCCCTTGAGGCTTTCTCTTTGACTCATGGATCATTTAAAGAACTCATGTTCTTTAGTTTCCATGTGTTTGGAGAGTTTCCATCTTGATTCCATTGTGGTCACAGATCACATTGTATAATTTCAGTTCTTTTAAATATATTGAGGTTTGTCTAATGGCCCAGAATATCATCTATATTGGTATATGATTCATGGACATTTTAAAATAATGCATATTCTGCTTTTGTTGTGTGAAGTGCTTTACAAATATTAATTAGGTCACTTTAGTTGACAGTATTGTAAGTTCTACATTCTTGCTCATTTTCTGTCTAGTGGTTGAAGAGCATTGAAGTCTCGAAGTATAATTGAAAATTTGTTTAGTTATCCTTTCAGTTCTATCAGTTTTTTGGTTTTCATATCTGTAGCTCTGTTGTTTGGTACACACACATATAGAATTGCTTTGTCTCCTTGGTGGATTAACTCTTTTATTAATATATAATGTCCCTCTCTGTATTTGGTAATTTTCTTTACTCCAAATTCTATTTAATCTAACATTAACAGGATTACTCCTGCTGGGCTGTTCGGTTTGACATGCAATAGGAAAATATGGATGTGATCCAGACCCAATATCTGCTATGTGACAGTCCCAGCAGTTATCTCATTGTCTCAGAAAATGAAGAACTTGAAAATGTAAGAAAGTAAAGAAGGCATACTGTCATCTCTGATCTAGATTAAGGGGCAGGTTATGAGGCATAATTAACAAATAACTGCGAAGTATATGTGGTATTTTTGATAATTTTATTAGTAATTTCTTTCTTTTTTTCTTTTTTATTGGGGAATTGGGGGAGGAGAACAGTGTTGGGGAATTGGGGAAGAGGAACAAGCAAGTTGCTGTCTTTCAGTCTTAGTTGTGGAGGGCACAGCAAGCTCAGCTCCAAGTCCAGTCATGCTGCTCAGCTCAAGGTGCTGAGTTCAGACTTAGTTGCGGGTAGGCGTAGCCACCAACCCATGCAGGAGTTGAACCAGCAGCCTTGTTGTTAAGAGTGTGCACTCTATCCCCTGAGCCACCCGGGTGGAAACTCAGCTCAAGGTGCCAAGTTCAGTCTTTAGTTGTGGGTGGGCATAGCCCACCATCTCAAACAGGCAGTTTTGTTCTTAGGAGCAACAAAACTGCTCTCACCAGCTGAGCCACCCTGCCACCTGTTGGCAACTCAGCAGCAGCTGCGCTGGGGTGCAGCTCACTGGCCCATTTGGGAATTGAACCGGCGACCCTGTTGCTCAGAGCTCACACTCTTGAGCAAGCTCTTAACCAACTGAGCCACTTGGCCAATCCCCCAGGAATTTATTTTTTTAACTCTTAAACATACCAAATTTAAAGATAAAAAACAAAGGGATTAAAGTATTATACATAACTGCAAAATGTCACTAAAGCATATGATCTATTTATACAAGAATGAAAATAAACCCATCAATAATTCTGTTTTACCTCCATGCTTGGCACTCAGAAAGGAGAAAAAAAAATGTATGTCCTGAAACTCATATTGAACAAGTAAATTATTGAATGATTCACAGTGAGTTGATACTTCTAGCTGTTGCCTGGACACCAGCAATTTAAATTGATGGTGACCATCCCCTGGTGACTCAGAAAACTTAAATAAAAACAGAATCAATCAAATTTAGCCAATTTGAGTTTATACTTTCTCCTAAAACATTGGTTTCTTGTTTATATAAGACATCAATTCTCTGGCTCTCCCTCTCTCTTCCAGGGAACTAACTTCCAGTTGAACCAACAAGAGCTAAAAGTATGCAGACCCAAATAAAGGTGGCTATTTAGAAGTCAGAAGAATAAAATTATATGATGGAGTAGTGTATACATATGTGTATTTGCTCTTTATATGAGCTTCCGATTTTCATCATCAATATCAATAGTGTTGAGGAGCTTCTCTTTAGGGAATGTTTCATGTATATATTCAGAAGTGAGAGCAAGTTTTAACTATGAGGTATTAGTTTCTAAATATTTATTTGGATTTCCTTTGCCACTTTTTTTTTTTACCACTTAGTTTAGCTCGGACACTATCCTAAATGCTTTACAGATACTAATTTATTCAATCCCCTCAGTAACATTAGTATATTATTTTACAAAGAAGAAAATTGAGAAGTTCTGTCAGAAACATGGTGGCATGAAGGTTCCCCCTTGATCTCTTCCCTTGAAGTTACAAGTTGAGCAGCTATAATTCAAAAAAGGATTCCCTGTGCAACACACAAACACATCTGAAAGAACCATGCATTGAAACATCTGAAGGTATGTGAATCAGGCAAATGGGAAGGTGGAAGAGAGAAGTGCAGAGCTGGCAGCCACTTACATAGCCTGGAGCTCACAGCAGTCCTGGAAGAGGGGAGGATTGAGACTGCAGATTCACTGTCTGTCAGCCTTCCTGCCTGAGTGATCTGCATATAATACAGCTGAATCCAGCAATCAGGGCAGAGACCTTGGACAAAGACTGAATACAGAATTGTGACAACTATGGTCTAACAGCCCTCACTGTCAGGCAGAAAACGAAACCACAGAGCTTTGCTATCTCCCTGTAACCTTCAGAGCTCACCTCCCAGTGTTAGCAGCAGGCCTCAGAAAAAATTTTAACAGTGTAGGGTTAAAGAGCAGAATATCTACAGCCCTGTGAACTGGAGGGGGCAGTTCTGGAGTGGCAGGTGCACGCTGCAGCTAATTTCAGGGACAAGGGAGGAGATAGGGGCGAGGCAGCTATGGTCTGGCAGTTGCTATTACTCAGGACAAAACAAAGACACAAACACATGAGCAACCCCTCCCAGCCCACCCTGCCCCCACATTTTGGGGCTGATTTCAGAGGGAGCACCCATGGCCACTGAGGCACACAGCTTTGCACCTGGCTGCAGGGGCAGCACTGGGACCTCAGAAGCTCAGAACGCCATTGCCCACCACATCCTCCCAAGGAGATGTGGCCTGAAACTGAGGTGACCTGGTCACAGAGGAGACATCCACCTTCCCAGGAAATCTTCCACTGTGTGAAGTTGGAACAGGGCAAGAGGAAAAAAGTGCTCCAGCACTACCTACTGGAAAACAAAAGAAAGACCTCTTGATATCAATCTGTTGCAGAATTCGTTTCCCATAGATGCATAGGAAGAAAAATAACGCATCAAATATTATGAATAACCAAGGTAACAAGGAAGCTCAGAAAGAAAATGAAAAATCCCCAGAAAATGAACTTAAAGACATGAAAACATGTGACTTAAATGACAGAGAATTCAAGATTGCAGTTCTAAAAAAACTCAATGAGAGGCAAGGAAACTCAGATAGGCTGTTTAATGAACTAGGCTGTTTAATGAACTCAGAAATAAATTCAATGAACAAAATGACTACTTTACCAAAGAGATTAAAATTTTCAAAAAGAACCAAGCAGGAATTCTGGAGCTGAAAAACTCAATAAAAGAGATGAAGCATGAAATAGCCAGCTTAGGAAATAGAACTGACCAAATGAAGGAAAGAATTAGTAATACTGAAGATAGAAATCTAGAAATGTTGCAGATAGAAGAAGAGAGAGACTTGAGAGTTAAAAGAAATATAAGAATTCTACAAGGAATATATGACTCTATTAGAAAGAGCAATATAAAAATAATGGGTATACCAGAAGGAGAAGAAAAAGAAAAGAACACAGAGAGCCTGTTCAAACAAATAGTAAGAGAGAACTTCCCAAACCTAAGGAAAGAACTGGATCCTCAAAACAAAAGCAAACAGAGTACCTAATTACCTCAATCCTAAAAGACCTTCTGCAAGGCACGTTATGTTGAAATTGTCAGAAATTAACGACAAAGAAAGAATTCTCAAAGCAGCAAGGGAAAAGAAGAGGTAACCTACAAAAGTAAGCCCTATGATTATGATTAGATTTTTCAACCGGAACTCTACAAGCCAGGAGGCAGTGAAATCAAATATTCAAACTATTGAGAGAGAAAAATTACCAGACACAATAAAATATACAGCAAAGCTATCTTTTAGATATGAAGGAGTAATAAATACCTTTCCAGATATACAGAGGCTGAGGGAGTTTTTCACCACAAGCCCTGCATTACAGGAAATATATAAAGAGGTTATTCCACCTGAAACAAAAAAGACAAAAAGACACAAAACTATGAGTAAGATTACTAACAGACAGACAGAAGCAGGAAATGGAAACCCCTACACAGAATAGGGCACTATACACTTAAACATAACATAAAGGGTAAAACTGATAAAACATTAACTAGAAAAGACAATTTACTACTGCAACTCAAAAATGAACTCACAGCATAAATAATAGAAATAATTTGTGACAACAAAAACATAAAAGGGGAGGGAGTAATGGTCTAAATTTGCAAAGGATAATGGAGATAAAATGTATGCTGAAGTAAAAGGACCACTGTATATATGAAAATTTGTTTTACATAAACTTAATGGTAACCACTCATAAAAGAAATCCAAAACTGAGACACATAACATAAAAAAAGAAGAAACAGGGAGGAAAATCACAGAATACCACCAAACTAAAATAACAGAATCAGAAAGGCAAAAAAACAATGAAGACACCGAGCTACCAGAAAACAAAAGATAAAATGGCTAAAGGAAATCCTCATATAACAATAATCACCCTAAATGTAAATGGACTGAACCCACCAATAAAAGGCACAGAGTAGCAGATTGGATCAAAAAACAAAACCCAACCATATGCTGCCTTTAAGAGACACATCTCAGCTGCAAAGACAAATATAGACTTAAAATGAAAGATAGAAAATGATACTGCTAGCAAATGGTATCCAGGAAAAAGCGGCTGTAGGCATACTTATCATATCTAATGAAACAGACCAGGATAAGAAAGGTAACAAGAGACAAAGATGGATATTTCATAATAATAAAGGGGCCAATTCAACAAGAAGACATAATACTTATCAACATATAAGATGTGATAAAAAAATACAGTGAGTGGTTAAATTAAAAAAATTATTACAGTAAGACACATTGCCATTAGTCCCCCTCAAAATACTCCCCCTCGCTTTGAACACGTTTACCATTCTTGCCACTTTCTGAAGCCATTCTGAAAGTCTTCTTTCATGAGTGTCTTTAGTTACACTGTCATGGCTGCCTTGATGTACTGAATCAAATCAAAACGTTTACCTTTCATGGTCATTTTGACTTTGGAAAACAGCCACAAGTTGCATTGTGCCAGATCTGGGGAATAAGGTGGATGAGGACACACAGTAATGTTTTTATTTGACAGAAATTTCCATTACCAGAAGTGATGTGTGACATTGAGCCTTTCTGTTGTAATCACAAAATATGGCGAATGCTTCTGCTGAGTGCCATCCAATGGAAAGGCAGGGATCTTCAATATAGGAAACTGCATATAGAACCTTAGTAACAATGTGTGACAAGTTTCAACTTGTTTGGTGCAGTCAGTTAGGTGTGAGCTACAGTTGAGAGAAGGTGTGTTTTAAAGTGTGCCATAAATCATCCTCCATCATGATGATGCTCCCTGTCACACATCATTTCTGGTATACGGCAATTTATTCACCAGACCTGGCACCATGCAATTTCTGGCTCTTCCCCAAAGTCAAAATGATTAAGGCCATTGAAGCAGCCATGTCAGCACAACTAAAGACACTCCTGAAAGAGGACTTCCAGGACTGTTTCAGAAAGTGTCAAGAACAATGGGATAAGCGTGTTCAAAGTGAGGGGGAGTATTTTGAGGGGTATTAATGGCAATATGTCTTTTACTGTAATAAAGGTTTTTTTATTTACATATTCACTATATTGTTTGATCACACCTTGTATGTACTCAGTCAGGGAACATCAAAATATATAAGCACCTACTAACAGAACTAAAGGAAGAAACTGACAAAAACACAATTAGAATAGAGGACCTAAATATGCCATTGACAGTTATGGATAGACCATCTAAACAGAAAACCAATAAGAAAATATCAGCCTTAAATGACTTAGATCAAATGGACATAATTGACATTTATAGAGCCTTTCATCATGGCACACCAGACTATATATTCTTTTCTAGTGCACACGAAACATTCTCAAGGATAGATCATATGTTGGGACACAAACCTAACCTCAACAAATTTAAGAAGATTGAAATTGTATCAAGTATATTCTCCAACCACAATGCTTTGAAATTGGAGATCAACTGCTTAAAGAAAGTGGAAAAAACCACAAGTATGCGGAGATTAAACAACATGCTAGTGAAGAATGACTGGGTCAAAGAAGAAATAAAAGGAGAGATCAAAAGGTACATAGAAACAAATGAGAATGGAAATACATCATATGAAAATCGATTGGGATGTAGTGAAAGAAGTGCACATATTAAGAGGGATATTTATATCATTATAGGCCCAGCTCAAGAAACAAGAAACATCCCAAATAAACAACCTAACATTACATTTTAAAGAACTAGAAAAAGAAGAACAAGTGAAACCCAAAGTTAGCAGAAGGAAAGAAATACTAAAAATTAGAGCAGAATTAAATGAAATAGAGAACAAAAAGCAATAGAAAAAAAATCAATGCAACGCAGAGCTTGTTCTCTGAAAAGATTAATAAGATTGACAAACCCTTGGCTAGACTTACTAAGGAAAAAAGAGAAAAGACAGAAATAAGCAAAATCAGAAATGAAAGAAGAGAAGTCATGATGGCTATCACAGAAATAAAAATCATACAGAATACTATGAAAGACTATATGCCACAAAATTCAATAACCTAGAAAAAATGGACAAGTTCTTAAAAATATATAACCTTCTGAGACTGAATCATGAAGAACTGGAAAATCTGAACAGACCAATTAACAGTAAAAAAATGGAAAGGATCATCAAAAACCTCCCCTAAAGCAAATGTGCAGGACCAGGTGGCTTCACTATAGTGAATTCTACCAAACATTCAAAGGTGATTTAATAATGTGTCTTCCTCAAACTCTTCCAAAAAATTGAAGAAGAGGCAATACCTCCTAACTCATTTTATGAGGCCAACATTGCCCTGATACCAAAACCTCATAAATAACACACACAATAAGAAAACTACAGACTAATATCTCTGATGAATACAGACAAAAAAATCCTAAACAAAACTCCAGCAAATTGAATACAACAATGCATTTGAAAGATTATACATCACAATCAAGTGGGGTTAATTCCTGGGGTACAATGGTGGTTCAACATACACAAATTAATCAGTGTGATACATCACATAAACAAAATAAAAGACAAAAATAATATGACTATATCATCAATAGATGCAGAAAAAGCAGTTGACAAAATACAACATCTATTTATGATTAAAACACAATAAAATGGGCATAGAAGGAAAGTACTTCAACATTTAAAGGCCATGTATGACAAACCCTCTGCTAATATCATGCCTAGTGGTAAAAAATGGAATGCTTTTCCTTTACAATCAAGAACAAGACAGGATGTTCTCTCACCACTGTTATTCAGCATAGTATTGGAAGTCCTAGCCAGAGCAATCAGACAAGAGAAAGAAAGACAAGGCATCCAAATTGTGAAGGAAGAAGTTAAATTGTCACTTTTTGCAGATGACATGGTTTCTTATATAGAAAACCCTAAAGAGTCCACCAAAATAACTGTTAGAAGCAATACATAAATACAGTGAAGTTGCTGGCTGCAAAATCAATGTACAAAAATCCATTGCATTCCTATATTCTAACAAAGAAATTTCAGAAAAAGAAATGCAAAAAACAATTTCTTTTGCAATTGCAACAACAAAATACCTAGGAACAAACTTAACAATGGATGTGAAGGACCTATACACTAAAATGATAAGATATTGTTCAAAGAAATTGAAAAAGATGCAAAGAAATGGAAAGACATTCCTTGTTCATGGACTGGAAGAATCAACATAGTTAAAATGGCCATATTACCCTAAGCAATATATAGATTTAATGCAATCCCCCATCAAAATCCCAAAGGCATTTTTTATAGAAATAGAACAAAAATTATCAGCTATATTATATGGAATCACGAAAGACCCCAAACAGTCAAAGCAATTCTAAGAAAAAAGAACAAGGCTGGAGGTATCATACTCCCTGACTTAAATTTATACTACAAAATGAAAATAATTAAAACAGTATGGTAATGGCAGTAAAACAGACACACAGACCAATGGAATAAAATTGAGAACCCAGAATAAGCCCACACATATATGGGGAGATAGTTTTCGACAAAGGAGCCAAAAACATACAATGGAGAAAAGAAACCTCTTCAATAAATAGTGCTGGGAAAATTGGAAAGCTACTACAAAAGAATGAAACTAGGGCCGGCCGAGTGGTGCATTGGTTAAGAGCTGGCTTGGGATGCCAGAGGGCCTCGGTTCGGATCCCATATATGAAGGCCAGTGACACTGCCCTCTACAGCTAAGATGCTGAACAACAGCTCAACCTGGAGCTGGGCTGTGGTGAGTCGCCGGTGACAGCGCAGGCTGCAGCCACTGCTGTAGTGGGTTGCCACGGGCTACCGTGTGTAGCCAGCAGCCAGCGTGAGCGGCCAGCAGCCGCAGTGAGTGGCCATCCAGAAGCCTGCGACTGATCTGCCTTGCCCGGGAAGAGCGCAATGATGGTGCCAACTTGGGCCAGCGAAGCAACGTCCTCACAAGTAGACTGAAGAACAAAAAGGACAGCAACTTGTTTGTTCCCCTTCCCCCAATTCCCCAGTGCTGTTCCCATCCCCCAATTCCCCAATTAAAAAAAAAAAAGAATGAAACTAGACTGCTATCTGTCATGTCACCGTGTACCAAAATTAACTCAAAATGGATCAAAGACCTAAACATAGACCTTAAACAATAAGTTGCATAGAAGAAAGCCTAAGTACTAAACTTACGGACCTTGGTTTCAGAGAGGATTTTATGAATTTGACCTTAAAGACAGGGGAAGCAAAAGCTAAAATAAATGATTGGGGCTAAATCAAATTGAAAAGCTTCTGTACAGCAAAAGTAACCATCAACAAAACAGAGGCAACCAACCTAATGGCAGAAGATATTTGCAAACAACACCTCTGATAAGGAGTTAATATCCAAATATGTAAAGGAATTAATATCTAAATACAACTAAGCAATAAAAAATGAGCAATCCAATGAAAAAATGTGCAGAGGATGTGAACAGACACTTCTCCCAAGAAGACAAACAAACATCCATCAAATATATGAAAAAAATGCTCAACTTCACTAGCTATTAGGGAAATGCAAATCAAAACCACAATGAGATACCACCTCACAGCAGTTAGAATGGTTATTATCAATAAGACAAGTAATAACAAATGTTCAAGAGTCTGTGGAGAAAAAGGAAACCTCATTCATTGCTGTTGGAAATGTAAATTGGTACATCCACTATGGAAAACAGTATGGATGTTCCTTAAAAAATTAAAAATAGAATTACCATATGACCCAGCAATCTCTCTCCTGGGTATCTACCCAAAAAAGGTTGAACAAGGTTGCCAGTTCAATCCCCACATGGGCCACTGAGCTGTGCCCTCCACAACTAGACTGAAACAACTACTTGACTTGGAGTTGATGGGTCCTGGAAAAACACATTGTTCCCCAATTAAAAAAAAAGAGAGAGAGAGAGAGAAGATGTGGTACGTATGTACAGTAGAATGTTACTCGACCATAAGAAAAGATGAAATACTGTCATTTGTGAAATGGATCAATCTCGAGATTATCATGCTAAACAAAATAAGTTAGACAGAAAAAGTTGAGAACCACATGACTACACTAATTTGTGAGATGTAAAACTGAAATAAACAAATGAATAAAACAAACAAACAAGCAAACAAAAACTCATAGACTCAGACAACAGTTTAGTGGTTACCAAAGTGAATGAGGGATGGGGGGATAGAAGAGGGTAAAGGGGTTCAAATAGATGTTGATAAAGGAGAAAAAAGAAAAGAAAAGCAAGCACCACATGGCTCAGTAATTTGCCCACACAGCTGGAAAGAGGTGGACCTTGGGTTTAAACCCAGACTCCAGAGTCTGCACATCCCATATAAGCATATAACCACTATGCTCTTTTACCTTCTTAGGTAGAATATAAATGTTAGACAAAAACTAGCTCCTATTGTTTTCTACTACATAATAATTTGTGAAGCTGGAAATAATATTCAAATAAGAGTGTAAGAGGAAACTGATAAATATTTAAATATTTTTCTTGGATAATTCATTTCTAGAAGGAATTAAAATAGGAATATAGATTATGGATGCAGATATTCAAATAGCTGCAACAAGTTTACATTTCAAATTTTGGACACTTTGTATTTTTTTATTCTCAGCTAAAATATTCACTATCATATTGTTATAAGCAATATGTCAGAAGTTAATAAAAACATGAATTAGCCAAAGCTTGGAGAAATGTATAGGCTTTGATTGATCTAGGGATCCTGCTAAGATATGTGAATTAGTACAAAACTATACATTTAATTAAGCAGCAAATGGTCAGCATTGAAAACTTTAATTTTATCATTTTTTCTTTGTTTTTTGCTGTATAGATTTCAGGAGCAGAGAACTGAGTTATCATACTCCTCAGTTCTTGAAACACTATCATCCCTCTTGTGCAAAGTCTCTGATGCTATTCCATAGGATTTTTTTTCCTTTTCTGCCTTGTCCCCTACTCCCATTCACCTCATCCTCTCCTATGAGCACAGATTCTAATGTGTTTAATATTCTTGGACTTACACGTATCCTTGAAAGACAAACTGTAGTTTTATCCATGGACTTTAAAAATACCTACATATAAAATATGGCACTGTAGATCTCTGTTACATATTTTTCACACAATACTATTTTTGAGGTCTATCCATCTTGCCAATGAACATCTAATTTTTACTTCTGACTGCATTGTTTAATCATTGTACTTCATGTATTTATCTGTATCATGTTTGTACACATCTGATTAATTAGGTTGCCTCCATATCTTTGCTCCCCAAAACAATGCTGCAACAAACATCCTATACATGTTCTCTTACCAGCAATTTTCCTCTGGTAACATATTCAGGAGTGGGATGTCTGGTTTGTAAGATGTACTGTGTTTAATTCCACTAAGTACTGCCAGATTGTTCTTCACAATGGCTGCACCCATTATCAATGTATGTGGAATTCCATCTCTTCACATTATGACCAACATTTGGTTTCAGTTGAATTTTCAAATTTTGCCAATCTGATTGATAATATCACATTGTTATATTAATTTTCCTTTATGATTTGAAACAAAGTTGAGGCTATTCAGGTTTTCCCTTCTGTGAATAGCCTGTTATCTTTCATTGCTATTTTTATTGATTTTTAAAACATTTTTTCTCCCCGATTTTCAGGAAGACATTCTATGTATGTGTTTACTTGTTTTTTATATTTTAAAATCTCTGTTTATTAATATTTATAGTCTTCTTAATTTCTGTGAACATGTGGTCCTGACACTTTTTTTTTTAAGATTTTATTGGGGAATTGGGGGAGGGGAACAGTGCTGGGGAATCAGGGGAAGGGGAACAGAAAAGTTGCTGTCCTTTTGTTCTTCAGTCTAGTTGTGGAGGATGTTGCTTCACTGGGCCATGTTGGTATTATCATTGCTCTCTTCCCGGGTGAGGCAGATCAGTCGCCGGCTTCTGGACGGCCACTCACAGAGGCTGCTGGCCGCTCACGCTGGCTGCTGGCTACACACGGTAGCCCATGGCAACCCACTGCCACAGGGGCTGCAGCCTACACCGTCGCTGGCGACTCACAGCAGCCCAGCTCCAGGTTGAGCTGTTGTTCAGCATCTTAGCTGTAGAGGGCAGTGTCACTGGCCCTCATATGTGGGATCCGAACCGGGGCCCTCTGGCTTCCCAAGCGAGTTCTTAACCATTGCACCACTCGGCCAGCCCTGACTATATTTCTTATGCTGTACATCACATCCACATAACTTATTTGTTTTATACATGAAAATTTGAACCTCTTATTTCCTTTGAGCTTCCCATGCTCTTATTAAAATTTTCAATTACAGTTGACATTCAATATTATTTTATATTAATTCCAGGTGTATAGCATAGTGGTTATACATTTATATAATTTAAGAAGTGATCCCCTTGACTAGTCCAGTAGCCACCTGGCATTATTGCCATATTATTGACTATATTTCCTATGCTTTACTTTGTATCCCCATGACTATTTTGTAACTACCAATTTGTACTTCTTAATTCCTTCACCTTTTATTACCCTACCCCCAAACCCCCTTCCATCTACCACCCTGAAAATCTAGTACCCATATGAACCATATATAGTTATTACAATATTAACTGTATTCCTTATGCTATACTTTGCATCCCCATGACTACTATGTAACAATCAATTTGTGCTTCATAATCCCTTCTTCTTATTCTCCCACCCCAACCCCCCTCCCACCTGGCAACCATCAAAATGTTCTCTGTGTCTATGGGTTTGTTTCAGATTTGTTTGTTTTGTCCTTTAGATTCCACAAATAAGTGCAATCACACTATATCTGTATTTCTCTGTCTGACATACTCCACTCAGCACAAGACCCTCCAGGTCTATCCATGCCACTGCAGATGGAAAAAACCCATTGCCATCCATGGCCAAGCAATATTCCATTATATATGTACTACCTACTTTTTGTCTATTTTTCCATCTATGGACACCCAGGCTGCCTCAACATCTTGGTCATTGTAAACAATGTTGCAGTGAATATACGGGTGTACACGTCACCTCGAAGTTTTGTGAACTTTTGATAGAGATTATGAAAGTCCACAACATGAGCCAATACAATCCATTTGTATGGAAAAGCCACTGATAATGGCCGCAGTGTGCCCAAAGCTGGGTGAGGTGGGGGTCTTAGGGAATCACTAGGGTGGGGTAAACGAGGGTGTTAGTGAGGTTGATGGAGACTCATGTATGGTGGGCCCTTGTCTGTATGCTGGGACTGGGGAAGGCTCAAAAAAGAAACAATGGTTTCCACCAGTTCCTCCATTGGAGAAAAATCTGCCCTTCCAGTCCTCACTTTGAAGCCAGATAATTTAGTTCTTCCCTTTATATTCCTGGCAGCTTTTGAGCTGCTGTCCCACTGCTGGAACTCAGAGAGAGTGTGTTTGTCAGTAAGTCTGTGTGTGGGACCATTAAGACATGCACCTGGGACTGCAGCCACCCTCATCTCTCTCAGCCACAAACTCCACTGGTTTTTCACTACCTGCACTTGTGAGGACTTCTCTTCCCATCACTGGAATCCTGGGCTGGGAAGCATGGTATGCAGCTTGACCCTTTGCTCCTCCAGCGGGGGACCTCTACAGATATCCTTCCCAATTTTTAATGATCACACATGGGTTCCACATCTCTTCCCCTCTTACCATTCTCAAGGTGGCTTCCTTTGTATGTCCTTAGTTGTAGGGCTTTGGTTCAGCTAAACTTCAGGCAATTCTAAATGATGATTTTTCTGTATTTTAGTTGTAATTCTGATGTGGTTTTGAGAGGAGGGAAGCATAACATTTAACTACTCTGCCATCATAACCGGAAAAATCAATAAATGTTTCTTATATGAATGAATGAGATGAAAAACAGCATAATTTTTACAGAAAATTACAAGCCTTTTGGTCATATCATGCCTGAAGTGAGGCTGGAAGCAGTAAAGTAACAAAAATAATGGGTTGAGTTCTTATCAAAGAGGCATTGCTTGCCAGGTTAAGCTGCACTGACATAGTCACTGATGCTACACCATTGAAGGGTAGTTGGAGTACAGTGGCAAGAGCAGAAGTGGGAGTTTTACTAATTACGCTGGGCTTTTTGTAAAAGCTAGAGTTAACTGGAGAAGTCTTATAGCAGGAAGAAGAGTAATAAATCTTTTGTAGTAAACCAGGCCTGAAAATGGGTAGTCAGTTGGAGAGAAGGCAAGGAATTTTAGAAAATCATCATGTTTTGATAATTTGTTAGATATAGATGGGGGGAGTGAAGTAGAAAGTGATCATATAAGTGGTGGTTTCATTTAGTTAATTATTGAAAGAAGAATACTTTAATGTGGGCATGTGATGAGCTTGCCTATTGGGATACATAGAGGGAGATGTTTGAAATTTGTTGAGAGTACATCTTAACAGTTTTAATTACAAGGAAAAAAATTTTTGTAAGTACGCATGGATGTGATGGATGTTAACTAGATCTATTGCACTGATCATTTCACAAAGTATACATATATTGAGTCATTATGTATATACATAAAACTAATATAATATTATGTGTTAATTATGTCTAAATTTTAAAAAAGGTGGAGTTGGAGAAAGAGACCTGTCTAGGCTAGTGGCTACAGTATAGTGAGTGCTTAATAAATAATTACTGATTTTAATTAAACTATAAAGAAGAAGCTGATTTTCCTTTACTGTTTTTCCAGCTGTGATTCACTTGAAACAGTTAGGTTCTAGGGATGCTAAAGTCAAATGTGCCCATTAAAATAAGAACTTTAAAGCAGGATTTGATCAAATTAATGACAGGATTTTGTAGGTAACACCTTTAAAGTAAATGTCAAGAGATGTGCTTAAATGTAGTCATTTAAAGGATGAGAGATGAAAATACCACTTTATAGACTCCCCCTGATTGTTTCAAAGCTATTCAGAAGGTCAGGAGATAACCAGTTAGAAGACTGTCTGATGAGGGGAGCATATTACCCTTGTTCTTTTACAAAGCAGATTGTCATTGAACTGATGAACAGTTTCAGTTTCCTTTTGGAGGTTCAGAAGATAAATTCATTAACTTTATTTTTAAAATCTTTTTCCTTTGTAACCTTCAGAGAAATGCCAGGAATAATAGAAGAAGTGAATCCACAGACCAAACAACCTGAAGACTTTAATTAAGCACTGCACTCTTAACATCCTTTGGTGGCATAGAAATTATTGCAACTTAATATAAGAATTTAAGTATATTTTAGTGTAAACTATATTATATGCATTTTTAAATAACTTTCAAAATAAACATATTAATGTCAACTATCTCCTTATAAAATTAAAAAGTTTAAATATAAAATTACTTTTAAGCCTACAACTATTTGATAATAATTGAATACAAAAAATACATATACAAGGTCAGACAATTAAGTTTGTGAACTTGTTGCAACGATATTGCTAACCTTTTTTTATATCAGAGGGATTATTAATTATGAATTTGTATCAACTGGAAAAACAGATAACCAAGTTTACTATTTGGAAGTGCTGAAATGGCTGCATAAAAAAGTTAGACGAATACAACCTGAGCTTTTTGCCGATTCATGACTCTTGCATCATGACAGTGCACCAGCTCACAGGACACTGTCTGTGAGGAACTTTATAGCCAATAAACAAATAACTGTAGTGGAACAGTTAATCACCTAATCTGGCCCCCAATGACTTCTTTCTTTACCTGATGATAAAGGAAATATTGAAAGGAAGACATTTTGATGACATTCAGGACATCAAGAGTAATACGACAGCTCTGATGACCATTCCAGAGAAAGTTCCAAAATTGCTTTGAAGGGTTGACTAGGCACTGGCATCAGCACATAGCTTCCCAAGGGGAGTACTTCAGAGATGACCATAGTGATATTCAGCAATGAGATATGTAGCACTTTTTTTAGGATGAGTTCACAAACATAATTGGAAGACCTCGTATTGATGATCATTTCACTAACTATAAAGTAAATGCTACTCTTTACAAAAGCATTTTATAGTGAAATAAAGCACATTTTTACCAGTAATGTCATTAGAAATTCACACAATTTTGCAAATGTGGTTTGTATTACTTACTTGTAATACTCTTAGGTAAAGCACATAGGAGCAAATATTTGGGCAAAACATATTATAACCCAACAGGTTTCAACTTTAAAATTAATCCTCATGGGGCCGGCCGAGTGGCTCAGTTGGTTAAGAGCTCTCTCACGAGTGTGAGCTCTGAGCAACTGCGGTTCAATTCCCGGCCCAAGCTGAGTTGCTACTGAGCTGCCAACAGGTGGCAGGATGACTCAGCTGGAAAAACAAAAAACAAACAAACAAAAAATAATAATCCTCACACAAATGATTTTATTTGTTTTTAACGTTTTAAGAAAATGTTAAAAGGAACAAGAATAGAATACTGAATGACCTAGAAAGTGCTACCGGAAATAATTTGCTATTAGAAAAATATAATATCATGTTTTGCAATGATATGTAATGACATTAATGTCCGATGATCTTTCATGAATTATCTTGTATTCTCTCCTCACTTCATTAAGAAGTTAAAAACTTGATTGGCTTCATACAACTGGTTACTGTGCAAACAAAGACAAAAAGCTGAATCTCTTATTGTCTGACTCCACTATTTTTCCCCAATGGGTTTTATTCCTAATATGATGACTCCTGAAACTCATTTTAAAATACATGTTGACATAGTTATTTATGTAAAAACTATAAATGCTAGCTTTTGCCTAATAACTCCTCACTATTTAATGGATCAAATCAAAATGCAATGTTGCATAAAGGCCTTTCATGTCTGTCCTTTTTCTACTTATCTCCCTCTTGCATCTCTTCCATTGGTGTTCTTACTGTCTAGTCAAACCAAATTCTTTCCAGTTCCCTGCACATCCAGGCCTTCTCTTGCCTTGGCCCATTCTGCTTCTATTGCAGAGTGCCTTTTCTCCCTCAGTTCAACAAACTTCTCCAAGTAGATTTTCCAGTCCCTCCAGTCACCCCTACATGTGATTCTTCTCTAACCATTTCCTCGTTCTATTATAGCACTCATCACCATGCTTTGTAGATGTCTGTGTCCCTTACAAGACTGTGAGCTCTTACAGGATCTAGCATAGTGACTGACTGAATGAATGAATGGACAAACCCCAACACTGTACACATCTTCATCTTATTCATATAGTCATGTGTATGAATGATTATGCATAACCATCTCTGTGTGAGTAAAAACACAATACAGCTAGTTGTTTCCTGTCATTGTGCACCAGGAACTAATCACACTGAGAAGTTCCAAAATCTCATTTAAATCTGCATGACTCTCTAATGCTGTTGGCATTCTGATTATGCCCATTTTAAAGATGAGGGAAATGAGGCTTAGAAATTTTTAGTAACTTGCCAAGGGTCACATCTAGTGAGGTCAGTGTTGGGACTGGCTTCCAAGTCTGCCCATCACCAAATCCACACTTTGAGCCATTTCACTGATGCTTCTTTCAGCTCATTCTCTTACATGTCACTGTTTTCTTTCTACCTTATCTGAAGAATTTTATTAAGCAAAATAAAAGAAGAAGCAACTGTTTTCAAGATCAAAAAGTAGATTATCGATCATAAAAGTCAAATTATAAGAAAAAGGCAGTGACTCAGTAAATTCTTTTGCTTTTCAATTTGTTGATTACTGTGCACATAGTTTACCATGTTGATAACCATAAGTCATTTCCACAAGTGACATTTGAGGTGCAGTAAAGCATTCTCTCAAAGTCAGTCACAACTTGTGGTGTCACTATGTGGTACATTGTGGGCTTATTCCAGGGAGTGATGAAATGCTCTGAGGTTCAGATGATCTGCTTGCTTGGCTTTAGCCAAAGTTTTGAGTAAAGCAAGCAAACAAACAAAAAAACCACAATTGTATCCAGAGGGGCTGTCCCCTCCCTTGCTCCCCAAGCTGGAACCCTGCTGTTGAATCCTGGAAGAACTTGTCTTAAGATTGCTGGGAGATGATGAAAGAGAAGAAAAGAGCAAGACTGATTAAGATTTCCTTATCTTTCCTATTTAAAGTTTATATTTGAAAACATTATTTCTCTTCTTCCTCCCCACATTCCATTTTCTAGATTTACCACAATGAACCTTGGAGAGATTTCTGGATGCAATTTTCTTTTTTTTTTTTACCATTTTAAAATTAAATTTATTGAGGTGACAGTTGTCAGTAAAATTACATACGTTTCAAGCATACAATTCTATAATATATCATCTATATATCACATTATGTGCTCACCACCCAGAGTCAGTTCTCTTTCCATCACCATATATTGGACCCTGTTCACCCTCATCTACCACCGCCCCCCAACCCCGCCTTTACCCGCTGGTAAACACTAAACTATTGTCTGTGTCTATGCGTTTTTGTTTCTTTATTTGTTTGTCTTATTCCTTTGTTGCTTTCAGTTTTATATTCCACATATGAGTGAAGTCATGTGGTTCTGGACTTTTGTATGACTTATTTCGCTTAGCATAATAATCTCAAGATCCGTCCATGTTGTCACAAATGGCAGTATTTCATCTTTTCTTATGGCAGAATAGTATTCCATTGTGTATATATACCACATCTTCTTTAACCAGTCATCTATCTAAGGACACTTTGGTTGTTTCCATGTCTTGGCCACTGTAAATAAAGCTGCAATGAACATCTGAGTAGATATATCTTTATGGATAAATTTTTTCAGATTTTTTTTGGTAGATACCCAGGAGAGGAATTGCTGGGTCATACGGTAATTTTATTCTTAATTTTTTGAGGACCCTCCATACTGTTTTCCATAGCGGCTGTACCAACCAATTTACATTCCTACCAACAGTGTATGAGGGTTTCTTTTTCTCCACAGCCTTTTCAACATTTGTTATTATTTGTCTTGTTGATGATAGCCATTCTAACAGGTGTGAGGTGGTATCTCATTGTGGTTTTGATTTGCATTTTCCTAATAGCTAGTGAAGTTGAACATGCCATTTTCAAATGGTTGAGACTCTATTGAAGATAATCCTTCTAATGGCCTAGGAAATAAATCTTATTCTTTACAGAATAGTAGCCATGTTCTATCCTAGGATGGTCAGAGGACAACTGGAAGAAAGCATTTACTCATGGGTACCCCACTGTAAGAGATGTATGTTCAAAAAGCACTTGTTGGGATGACAGTTATCTGCATGGTGAAAGAGATAAAATCTATGTTGAATGAATTTGAAGTGTTTGGTCTGGAAAGAAAATGATTCATGAGGTGGTGACTTGTCCTCTTTAAGTACTTAAGTATTTAAGGTATTTGTTATTACAACTGCAAAATATTACAAACATGACAAAAAATATTTTAGTTTAATTCAATAAAAATCTATCTAAGTCAGCTATTTCCAAAGATGGAATGAGCTGACAAGGAATAATGAGTTCTTTATCATAGATGGTGGTCAAACAGAGGACAGTTGACCAACTGTGAGAGAAGTTGGAGAAAAGATGTCTCTATCAGGAAAAAGTAATTTCTATCAGAGGCAATTGAACACAGAATATTAGTTAAATGCCTGCTGGAAAGCAAATATAAGGTTATTCAAAGATTAGAAACTCCAGGGCTACTACACTGGGACTTGAGAGCCAAATGGGAAAATGATGTGACCCAGTGATCAGAAGAGCTGGCCACTGAGGCTGCTGCTGCTGGCAACAGCTCCTGGCCAGGACTCAGAGCCTGGGCTCCGCACTGCTCTTCACTGCTGTTGTTGCATCACTGCTCAAGGCTCACTTTCCTCCCATCATGACTCCTATCAGTGCTCCTGCTAACAGACAGGAAGCCAACTGACACAGCAGTCTGGGACATGTGGCATGTGCACATTGAGCTCTGGTCCTGGTGAGAAGGTAGAGAAGGACCAGGCTTGGGTGAGGCATTCTGACACCCAAACACAGGAGGGCTTTGAGTTTGTAATGTTGATTTAATATTTTTGCTCCCAGTTGGCCAAATCTAAATTCAGTTGTTTACCTTACATCTTGGAGAGAGAAAAGGAAATCCTAACTTCTGTGACTGAGATGCAAGCACTTAGTGAAGAGTGTTGGGGAGTTATTCAGACAGCTACATTTCTTAGTTTTAAAGGGTTTAAAGTTAACAGAATACACTAATGATAATGGATAAATTCTATTTCCTTAGAATTATGGTCTAATTACAAATTCATGTACCAGAGTTTGTATTTTAGCTTCATTTTAATTTGAAATAAACTGCAATTATTTAGAAGCTTTGTTAGGAAGAATATAAAAATGAATGTGAAAACTTATTTCACATTGTGCTAACATTGATAATTACAACTGACCCATATCAGAATGTCTGGCATTCAATTAAAACTTCTTGTTAAATGAATAAATCATTTGTAATACAAAAGCAGGTATTCTAACTTAAGTGAATGTATTCACAAAGAAAATTCTTCAGTAAATTAAACTTCACCAGAGAATAAAAATGAACATGATTTTTTAAATAGGCTGCCTTAAACCTGTAAATTATCAGCAGTTATCTCTGGCTTGATAAGTGAAAAGAAAATGAACAGCTTAGTTGGGAAAGAAGTGGTTTTCAAATAGCCCCATAGTTTTCTATGATGTCATTCCTTGAAGCAACCTGGATGCAAGATAGTAAGTATGTTATTGTCACACTATCAAGAACAACCAAACACTATCAAGAACAACCAAGCACTATCAAGAACTGAAATTTTAAGTAATATTTTAGTTGGTAAACAGAAGTGTTTGCAGTCAAGAAAAATATTAGGAAGTTGGTAAATTGGCAAGTTTTATTGAATCTAATTCCAATGCTTTATTACATGATCAATATTTTTTTTATTCCAAAAAATTCTTCTTATATTACTTATTTATAAGGGCTCCTGGATATCATATTTTGTTTCCTGGGCTTCACGGCAATATTATAAAGGGAAATGCAGTTTGGAGGCATAATTAAGAGATAGGGCTCTGCCACAAATGGTCTGGTTCTGAACTCTTGCTCATCTGCTTACCACTTTGTGACTTTCAACAAGTGACTCATTTTCTCCGTGCCTCAGTTTCCTTATCTGAAGGTTGGAGATGGTCATAATGGCACCAAACTGAGAATTAGACAAGTTGAGATAGATAAATGATTTAAACAGTACCTGGCACTTTACAAATATTAAATGTAGGTTATCTTTCCCAGAAGTGGGTTTTCTGCTCTACCTTCAAGCATGCCCACTCTCCTTCTGGCTGTATCAGGAAATGAAATGAAAATATCCATCTTGGTTTCAATAGTAAAAAATGTAGATTTCTTGACCATTTAAAAAAATGAGTTAGTCTTGAAACAAGTCAAACTTCAGAAATAATATTTTACAGGATACTTTGATTTTGTTTCCCTAGGACACATATAATGTGGGTGGGAGATGCTGGGAGTCCTCCACTCACATAATGTTTTCCCAATGATACCATTGAAAAGTGCTTTGGTTTTTCCGAGTACTCTTGCATACTTCTAGTACAATGTTATTTTATGACAACATGCTGTGGTACCCAAAGATCTTCAGGGGACAGCCAAGATCTCATGTTCCTGACACCATCTTTGATTCTTCAGTACCTGTATAATATTTTGAAAGGTGAAGGTCATCTGAGGAAAGCCTTCAGCAGCAGAACTCTTTCAACTCACAGCAAAGAGGGGAGAAAAACCCCATGTTGCTTTGAAATAGTAAATTCTGAGTAGAAACATTACCATATATATATACAAGGTTATTATGTCATCTTATATCTTTTCCAGTTCTCAGTATCATATGCTATGCACTTAATATGAACCTCTATGAATTATCAATATTACCTCAGTGTTTCTCACATAGAGCCATAAAAGAAAGTAGTTTGATGATAATAGCCTTTAGTCTTTTATTAAAGTTCTGTGACCTTTAAGTTACAGAAACTTGTGCCATACATAAATTGCCTGCAAGTCAAGCTGACAGAGTTAAGTGGTAAAAATGGCCAATCTTACATACAACGTCACAGTTACTAGGTTGGCTAAGGATAATGAAAGAGAAACTATAAATAATGATGCACAGCCAGGACCACTTCTAAGTACATACAATAAACGCAGCCCATAAATCATTTGATTTGAGAACCATCACAGGCATCCTTACTCATAAATATTTCTTCACTAACCAGCTTAGTAACTGAAAATCTGAAGACTTTTCCAGGATTGAAACATCTCTTTTTAAAATACTTTAAACAACAAGAATTACTTGAGAAGATTCATGATTAATTCATTAGCATCCTTTGATATAGTAATTTGAGTTTATTAATTCATCCATATATCTATTTTGTACCTGGCATTGAAAATAAGAGATGAAGGCTGCACTCACCTCTTTCAGTCAGCACCAGTCTAGTTGGAAACTTAAAAGAATAATGAGACATCAGGGTCTAGAGTGCAGAAGGCTGTGGAAGATGTTAAAATGTCATGGGGACACAGCAGACAGAAAGCACAGCAATAATTTGCTGTGGGGAAAATCAATATTAAGATTTATCAACTAGAGGGCCGGCCAAGTGGCGCATTGGTTAGGAGCTGGCTTGGGACGCCAGAGGGCCCCAGTTCAGATCCCACGTATGAGGGCCAGTGACACTGCCCTCTACAGCTAAGATGCTGAACAACAGCTCAACCTGGAGCTGGGCTGCCATGAGTCGCCGGCAACGGTGTAGGCTGCAGCTCCTGCTGCAGTGGGTTGCCATGGGCTACCCGTGTGTAGCCAGCAGCCAGCGTGAGCGGCCAGCAGCCGCAGTGAGCAGCTGTCCAGAAGCCGGCGACTGATCTGCCTCGCCCGGGAAGAGTGCAATGATGGTGCCAACTTGGGCCAGTGAAGCAACGTCCTCCACAACTAGACTGAAGAACAAAAAGGACAGCAACTTGTATGTTCCCCTTCCCCCAATTCCCCAGCGCTGCTCCCATCCCCCAATTCCCCAATTAAAATCTTAAAAAAAAATTAGAATTCATATACAATATTATATCAGCTTAAATTTTACAACATACTGATTTGACATTTATATACCTTAATAAGTCTGGTAACCATACATCATCATACAAAGTTATATTATTGACTATATTTCCTATACTGTACATTATATTACTGTGACTTATTTATTTTATAACTGCAGTTTGTACTTCTTCATTCCCTTCACTTTTTTTTGCCCATCTCTCCACTCTCACTTTTGTTTGGCAACCATCACTTTGTTCTCTGTATCTGAGTCTGTTTCCATTTTGTTTTGTTTGTTCATTTGTTTTGCTTTTTAGATTTCACAAAAAGTGAAACTCATACAGTATTTGTCTTTCTCTGTTTGACTTATTTCACCTAGTATAATATCGTCTATGTCCATCTATGTTGCTGTAAATGACAAAGTTCTTTTTTATGGCTAAGTAATAGCCCATTCTCTCTCTCTCTCTCTCTCTCTCTCTCTCTCTCTCTCTGTGAGACCTTTTCTTCACCCATCAATCTATCAATTGACACTAGTTATTACTAAGATTATTTTCATATCTTGTCTATTTTAAATAATGTTTCAATGGACATAATGTTGCATATTTCATTTAAATTAGTTTGTGTTTTCTTTGTATAAATACCCAGAAGTGGAATTTCTGGATCATATGGTAATTCTATTTTTGTTTTTTGAGGAATATCAATACTATTTTCCATAGTCACTGCACCAGTTTACATCCCATCAACAGTGCACAAGGATTTCCTTTTTTCCCACATTCTCATCAACAATTGTTATTTGTTGACTTTTTTGATAATAGCCCTTTTGACAGGTGAGAGGTGATATCTCATTGTAGTTTTAATTTGCATTTCCCTGATGATTAGTGATGTTGGGCATCTTTTTATGTACCTGTTAGCTGTCTGTATGTTTTATTTGGAAAAATATTTCTTCAGGTCCTCTGTCCATTTTTTAATCAGCTTGTTTGTTTGTTATTGAGTTGTATAAGTTATTTATATATTTTGAATATTAAGCCTTTATTAGTTATATCATTTTTAAATATCCTCTCCCCTTTAGTAGCTTGCCTTTACATTTTGTTGATGGTTTCCTTTGCTGTGAAGAAGCTTTTTAGTTTGGTGTAATCCCATTTGTTTACTTTTGCATTTGTTGCCCTTTACTGAGGAGACACATCCAAAAATATTTTCAAGACAAATGTCAAAAAGTTTATTGCCTATGTTTTCTTCTAGGAGCTATATTGTTTCAGGTCTTAAATTTAAGCCTTTAATCCATTTTGAGCTTATTTTTGTATATGGTATAAGAAAGTGGTCTAATTTCATATTTTTTTGCATATATCTGTCCAGTTTTCCGAACACCATTTATTGAAGAGACTGTCTTTTCCCCATTGAATATTTTGCTTCCTTTGTCACAATCAATTGACCTCATAGGTGTGGGTTTATTTCTGGGCTCTCTATTCTGTTCTGTTAATCTATGTGTCTATTTTTTGCCAGTACTGTACTGTTTTTTTTGTTTGTTTGGTTGTTTTTAAAGATTTTTTTATTGGGGAATTGGGGGGATGGGAACAGTGCTGGGGGATTGGGGAAGGGGAACAGACAAGTTGCTGTCTTTTTTTCTTTTGTTGTTGTTCTTCAATCTAGTTGTGGAGGACGTTGCTTCACTTGCCCAAGTTGGCACCATCATTGCGCTCTTCCCTGGAGAGGCAGATCAGTCTCCGGCTTCTGGACGGCCGCTCACTGCGGCTGCTGGCCACTCACGCTGGCTGCTGGCTACA
>NW_017732554.1:264996-268322 GCF_001890085.2 Hipposideros armiger
TTTCTTTTCATTTCTGTTTTCATGGAGTATCTTTTTCCATCTCTTCACTTTCAGTCTGTGCTTGTGTTTTGGATTTGGAGTAAGTCTTTTCTGAGGCAGTGAGGCATATGAAGTGAGGCAACATATGTACAGGTCTTGTGTTTTAATCCATTCAATCACCCTATATCTTTTGTTGGCTAATTTAGTCCATTTACGTTTGAAGTAATTATTGATAAGTATGTACTTACTGACATTTTGGTAATTGTTTTGTGGCTCTTTTTGTAGTTCTTTTCTGTTCCTTTCTTCTTCTCTTGTTCTCTTCTCTTGTGATTTGATGACTTTCTTTAATATTATGTTTGAATTTCTGTGTCTTTATTTTTTGTGTATCTATTATAAGCTTTTGATTTGTGGTTACCATGATAGATAGATAGATAGATAGATAGATAGATAGATAGATAGATAGATAGACATAGATATAGATATAGATAGATAGATATATTTTTTGTTGTTGTTGATGGTTGCTTAAGTTCAAATGCATTTCAAAGCACTACATTATTACCCCTCTCCACACACCCACATTTTAACTTTTGACAATATTTTAAGTTTTTGTGTGTGTATCCCTTAACTAATTGTACATATAGATAATTTTACTATTTTTGTGAATTAACTTTCATACCAGCTTTGACTCTCTTTATGTTTGCCTTTACCAATGAGGTTTTTTTCTTTCATATATTTTCTTATTTATAGTTTTGGCTTCTTCTTTTCTGCTTAAAGAAGGTCTTTGACATTTCTTGTAATGCCTATTTAGTGGTGGTGAGCTCCTTAGCTTTTGCTTGTCTAGGAAACTTTATTTCTCCTTCAATTTTGAATGATAATCTGGCCATGTAGAGTATCTTGGTTGTAGTTTTCTCTTTCATAACTTTGAGTATATCATGTCACTTTCTTTGGATATGCAATTTTTTTGCTGAATAATCAGCTTACAGTCTTATGGAGGTTTCCTTCCATATAACTAGTTGTTATTATTATTTTTTTTTTGCTGCTTTTAAGAGTCTCTATCTTTAAGTTTTGATATTTTAATTATTATGTATCTTGGTGTGGGTCTCTTAGAGTTTATCTTGTTTGGGACTCTCTGTGATTCCTGGACGTGGATGTCTGTTTCCTTCACTGGGTTAGGGATGTTTTCAGCCATTATTTTTTCAAACAGGTTTTTGTCCCTTTCTTTCTCTTTTCTCTTCTGGGACCCCCATAATGTCAATGTTAGTACACTTGATATTGTCCCAGATGTCCCTTAAACTATCTTCATTTCTAAATTTTTTTTTGTGCTGTTCTAATTGGGCAATTTTTTGTGCCCTGTCTTCCAGATCTTATCATCTAATCTACTGTTTATTTCTTCTAGTGTATTTTTCATTTTAGTTATTGTATTCTTCAGTTCTGATTGGTTCTTTTTCATATTTTCTATCTCTTTGTTGAAGTTCTTCCTGTGTTCATCTATTTTTCTCCCTGAATTCAGTGAACATTTTTATAACCATTACTTTGAACTCTATCTGGTAGTTTCCTTATCTCTGTTACATTAATTCTTTTTCTGGGGTTGTTTCATTTGGGACATATTCCTTTGATCCTCATTTTGCTTAATTCTCTGTATTTGTTTCTAAGTATTAAGTAGATCAGCCATATCCTCCAGTATTGAAAGAGTGGCCTTATGTAGAAGGTGTCTTGTGGTGCCCAGGGGTGCAATCCACCAACCCCCACCCCTGGTCAACAGAGGCAGGTGCTCCAGGGGTGTGTAGGTTGCATGTGATCTTCTGTTGTGGCTGGGCCTTGATTGCTGTGTGCATACTGATGGATGGAATTGGCCCTTAGGCTGATGACTGCTAGGCTTGGCCATAACTGTTGAAGATGTTCTGGTGGGCAGGGCTGGATCCTGTCATGGCTGACTGGAAGGTCTGATGGCAACTTCTGTAGGTGTGCTGCTGTGTGAGGTGCCCCTCCCCCTCCCCCCATGAGTCTGGCTCCAGGATTTGGCAGCAACTGTTGCTAGCACTGGTGTGTGGGGCAAGTTTTTGGTGTGGCTGGTTGTGAGACCTGGCCTTAACTATTTCAGACACAATAATGGAGGGTGACCCTCCAAAGCAAGAGCTGCTTTGGTAGGGTTTTAGTGCTGGTCAAGACTGCCCACTGGGTTTAGTGGCATAGGGGTCACTTTGGAGGGGTGTTGCTGCTGGCTGAGGCTGCCTGCCAGGTGTGGTGAGATAGTTGCTGGCTGGGGAAGACAGCTTGATTTCTCAGGAGAACACTAGGGCAGGGAAGCAGTGCTAGCAAGGTTAATGGAGAGTGTCAGAAATGGTGCCCTCCATGGATGAACCAGTTAGGTGGAAGGAGAGTAAACAAAGAAAAAAATAATAATGTCCACCAGCACTTTTATCTCTGGAAAAAGTTCCAACAGATCCCTGCCCTTCTGGCACACACTGTGTGTTCTGAGAAATGCTCACCTCTTCAAGGTATTCACATAAAGTGTTCTTAGGTGATGTAAGTCTAGAGAACCTTGCCTACTGGTGTTTGTCTTGGGGTTTCCTGATTTATGTTAGTAATGATTCTGAGAGGAACTACAGTTAGGAAACCTAGTCAGCATTAATTTACTTTGTTTTACCATTTTTCACTCACTATTTACTATTACCTTGCAGCATACATTAGCCCTATACATCTGCTTTCTCACTTCATATTTTTTCATATTTTATACATTGTCTTATGTATTATGGTTATTTGATGATTATTAGATATGTTGTACATTTCTTCACACCCTGAGGCAGATAAATCTCTGATAACATTTTGGTGATATTTTCTCTAGGCAACTCTCCTAGAACTTGAACCAAGCCATCAGGAAGTAAAGGAAATAAATTATTAATCTACCACCAGTGGGAGCTGATTGAGAAATTAGAACTGCTTGAAGGCCACTATTAGTGAAAGAAGTGAGGAAGATGAATATACTACACCACAAGATTTTAAATGGAACCATTATAAACTCTTGAAAATATTATCACTGACTTCATGAAAGAAGACATAAAAATTTTAAAAGCCACTATTCAAATTAAATAATAGAGCATTAGTTCCATTGAATAAAGTACTGATGAGTCAGTCTAGCTAGAGAAGCCTCCAACCACTTATAGATAGTCAAGTCATACACCAACATGTCTTAATGCAAAATTTGCCATGACTTGGTTGGTAGTTGCATAGTCTAAGTCAATATTATACTATAAGAATTTAAGGGCCGGCCGAGTGGCGCGATGGTTAAGAACTCGCTTGGGATGCCAGAGGGCCCCGGTTCGGATCCCACATATGAGGGCCAGTGA
>NW_017732554.1:268892-271561 GCF_001890085.2 Hipposideros armiger
GGGCAGTGTTCACTGGCCCTCATATGTGGGATCCGAACCGGGGCCCTCTGGCATCCCAAGCGAGTTCTTAACCATCGCGCCACTCGGCCGGCCCAGTACTGTACTGTTTTGATTACTATAGCTTTGAGGTATAGTTTGAAATCAGTTGCATAATGCCTCCAACTTTGTTCTTTCTCAAGATTGCTTTGGCTATTCAGGCCTTTTGTGGTTCTATATAAATTTTAGGATTATTTGTTCTAATTCTGTGAAAAATGCTTTTGCTCTTTTGCTAAGGATTGCATTGAATCTTTAGATTGTTTTGGGTAGTGTAACCATTCTAAGAATATCAGTTCTTCCAATCATGAGCACAGTATATCTTTCCATTTATTTGTGTAATCTTCAATTTCTTTCATCTATGTCTTAGAGCTTTCAGAATACAAGTATTTCACCTTCTTGGTTAAATTTATTCCTAGGTATTTTTTTTATGCAATTGTAAATGAAATTGTTTTCCTAATTTCTTTCTTTTTTGTTAGTTTATTATTATTATTATTGTACAGAAACACAACATATTTTTATGTATTAATTTTGCATCTTACAACTTCACTGAATTCACTTATTAGTTCTAATAGTTTTTTTAATGGTGTCTTTAAAGTTTTGTTTATATAGTTTCATATCTTTTGTAAATAGTGACAGCTTTATTTCTTTGCTTCCAACTTGGGTGGCTTTTATTTCTTTTTCTGGTCTGATTGCTGTGGTTAGGACTTTCAGTACCATGTTGAATAAAAATAGTGAGAGTGGGCATATTTATCTTGTTCCTGATGTTAGAGAAAAAGCTTTCAGCCTTTCACTATTGAGTATAATGTTAGCTGTGGGTTTGTCATATATGGCCTTTATTATACTGAGGTACATTCCCTCTTTATCAACTTTGTTGAGAGTTTTGATCATAAATGGATATTAAATTTTGTCAAATGCTTTTTTTTGCATCTAGTGCGATGATTATATGACTTTTATCCTTTGTTTTGTTAATGTGGTGTTTCATGTTGATTGATTTGTGGATATTGAACCAACCTTACATCCCAATTGGTCATGATGTATGATTTTTTTAATGTATTGTTGAATTTGGTTTGTTAATATTCTGTTGAGAATGTTTGCATATCTGTTCACCAGGGACATTGGTGTATAATGTGTTTTTGTTTTTGGTTGGTTTTCTCTTTCTTTCTTGTGTTTTGTTGTTGTTGTTGTTGTTTTTTAGTGTGTACTTTTTTTATGTGGTTTTGGTGTCAGGGTACTACTAGCCTTGCAGAATGAGTTTGGAAGATTTCCTTCCTCTTGATTTTTTTGGAATAGTTTGAAAAGAATAGATATTCATTTTTCTTTAAATATTTGGAAGAATTCACCTCTGTAGTTGTCTGGTCCTAGACTTTTGTTTACTGGGAATTTTTTGATTACTGGTTTAATTTTTTTTATTACTACTAATCAGTCTGTTTAGATTTCCTGCTTCTTCCTGATTCAGTCTTAGAAGATCATATATGTATAGGAATGTATCCATTTCTTCTAGATTGCCTGATTTGTGTGTGTGTGTGTGTGTGTGTGTGTATAATTGTTTATAATTATGTATAATTTGGTATAATTCTCTTATGCTTCTTTGGATTTCTGTAATGTTGGTTATAAATTCTCTTCTTTCACATCTGATTTTATGTGGGCCCTATCTCATTTTTCTTGATGAGTCTTGCTAAAAGTTTATCAATTTTGTATATCTTTTTAAACAATCACCTCTTAATTTTATTGATATTTTCTATTGTTTCATTTTTTAGTCTCTATTTCATTTATTTCAGCTCCAATCTTTATTATATTTTTCTTTCCACTCACTTTGCTTTGTTTATTTTTCTTTTTTCTAGTCCCTTTAGGTGTAAACTTACATTGCTTATTTGATATTTTGCTTGTTTTATGAGGTAAGCCTGTTTGATATAAACTTTCTTCTTAAACTGCTTTAGCTGTGTCCCATATATTTTGGAACATTGAGTTTCCATTTTTATTTTTCTCAATGTATTTTTTTATTTACTCTTTGAATATTTTTGTTGATCCATTGGTTATTTAATAGCATGTTGTTTAGCCTCCACGTGTTTGTGTTTTTTCCAGTTTTCTTCCTGTAATTGATTTATGATTTTACACTGTTTTTGTCAGAAATGGTGTTTAATATGATTTTCACTAAATTTATTGACACTTGTTTTGTGGCATAACATGTGAACTATCCTGGAGAATGTTCCATATGAAAAAAAAATGTGTTTTTTGTTTTCTATGGATGGAATGTTGTGTATATATTTATTAAGTTTACCTGGTCTATTATGTCATTTAAGGCCAATATTTTCTTGTTGATTTTCTCTTTGGATGATCTATCCATTCACGTAAGTGAGGTGTTATAGTCCCCTAATATTATTGCATTATTGCCCATCTTTCCTTTTATATATGTTAATACTTACTGTATGGATTTAGGTGTTCCTATGTTGGGTACATAGATGTTTAAAATTGTTATATCATCTTATTGGATTGATCCCTTCATCATTATGTAATGCTCTTTTTTATCTCTTATTATAATCTTTGTTTTAAAGTCTGTTTTGTCTGACACAAGTATTACTACCCCATATTTCTTTTCATTTCTGTTTTCATGGAGTATCTTTTTCCATCTCTTC
>NW_017732554.1:275521-283492 GCF_001890085.2 Hipposideros armiger
GGGCAGTGTCACTGGCCCTCATATGTGGGATCCGAACTGGGGCCCTCTGGTGTCCCAAGCCAGTTCTTAACCATCGCGCCACTCGGCCGGCCCTGCCATGTATTCTTCATTTTAGTTATTGTATTCTTTATTTCTGACTTGTTCTTTTTCATGGATTGTATGTCTTTCTTTATGCTTGTTATCTATTTGCTGAAATTCTCAATAAGTTCCTCAAGCATTCTTATAATCAGTATTTTAAACTCTGTCTCTGGTAGGTGGATTGTGCCTATTTTATTTAGTTCGACCTGGGGGTTTCTCGTCTTCTTTTATTTGAGACATGGTTTTTTGTTTCCTCATTCTGGCTGCCACTCTGTGTTTGCTTCTATGCATTAGGTAGATCTTCTGTGTCTCTCAGTCTTTGCTGGTTGGTTTTATGTAATATCTGTCCTGTGTAGTTGAATTGTGCAATCTCCCTAATTTCCTGTACATGTGTTCCAGGAGTGTCCCTTGTGTGTTGTGTGTGTTCTCCTGTTGTAGTTGAGCCTTGATTGCTTTTGGCATGTCAGTGGGTGGGATTGACTCCCAGGCTGACTAATTGTGAGGACTGGCAGCATGCATAGTGTATGAGCTGCTGTGTGGGGGCTGACCCTCAGAGGAGACTTCATCTCTGTGGGCTCTTATGCCTGCTGAGACCCCTCCTTTGGGTGCGCCACTTGTGGGGCTAACCAGGTAGTGTTCTGGTGTGGTCTGAAGCTGACCTTTTGGTATGTTGTTTCTGGTGTCTCTTGCTCAGGGCTTCTGTGCAGGGCAATTTCAGCCTTGTCTGCTACTGGCCTGTGGTTACCTGGTAGGAGCCTCAAAACTATATGTTGTTGGCTGTTGCCTGTGCTGGACCTAGAGGCATGTGGGGGTGGCCTATCTGTGAACTGAGGCTGGCTTCCACCATTAGTGTATTGGAGGCAGCTTAGCAAAAGGCCCAGAGTCCCATAAGCCTTTTGCCACCTGCCAGCTTTCTGTAAGGCTCACCTGTTGAAAGAGGCTCCTTAGGTGTGCATGCAAGGCTGGTTGACCCATTGTTGAGAGTGCCTTCAGTGATGCAGCACTAACTATGGTGGGATTCCAACTATCTAGGTGGTGTGGTTGGTTATTTCTACAAATTCAGAGAAGTCTCAGCTTCTGGACCAGTGCTGGACTGAGGACCACTCAACAAAAATGCCCCAAGAACACCACAGCCAGCCACCGCCTATCTTAGGTCTGCTAAGCCACATCCCATCTATGCTGCTGCAGTGCAGGTCTTGGCTTAATTCCCTCCCTCAAATGCTTCCTGGGCCAACACAGGCCCTCCTCCCACTTTAATCCAAAGCCTGTGGGGCAGGGCCAGCAGCCTGGCAGTCAGGAGTTTCCAGGGCAATGTAGCACAAACTGTGCGGAGGGCAGGGACCCAGGGCATTACCAATGCAGTGTGCATTTGCAGATTTCACCAGACCAATGCAGTTCCAGACTTGGCCCTTTGGGGAGGGCTTAATCCTGAAAAGATGGCGCCTCCTCACCTCCTCAACCCCTATAAGACACAGGTGTGCAGGCTCCACACAGGGTCAACAATAGCTCTCATTCCTTCAGTTCCTGCACCAAAAGCACTCACTTCAATCCTCTCCCACATGTCCCTGGGCCTCCCGAGCTGCCACTCCCTTTGACAGAGATCAGGTAAGTGCCAGCCAGTGAGTGAGTCCATGTGCCAGCTCTACAAACAGGTGTCTGGTTTTCCAGCCACCTTTTTTCCCACCAGGAAGGGAAGAGAGTCCTCACTGATTTTCCCTGCCAGATGTTGTGGGAACTCCTCTTCCCAGCACAGGACCCCTGGGCTAGGGAGCATGGTGTGGGGCTGGGGCCCCTCCCTCTTCAGGGGGGACCTCTGCAACTGAGGTGACCCTCCCAGCATTCAACTCCTCTCTGTGGGTTTGGAGTTAGCTCATTTCACATCTCCGCCCCTCCTACCAGTCTTGATGTGGCATCTTCTTTATATCTTTAGTTATAGTGGTTTTGTTCAGTTAGTGTTCAGATGATTCTTAAGGTTGATTGTTCTATAATTTATTTCCAATTTTGGTGTGATCCTGGGATGTAGTAGGCACAGCATTTACCTAACCTGCCATCTTGAATCTCCACCCCTCAATGCATTTCTTTCTATTACTGAATACTATTCCATTGTATAAATGTATCACAGTTTGTTTATCCATTCAACTATTGAAGGACATCATGGTTGCTGCCAAGTTTTAGCAATTATAAGTAAAGCTATTATAGACATTTATGTACAGGTTTGTTTGTTTTTTTAATAGGTTTTTTAAAAAATTAGTTTCAGGTGTACAAAACAATGTACTAGTTAGACATTTCACCCCTCACAAAATGATAACCCCTCTCCCCCAATCTGTTGCTCCTATGACATCGTATATATCTATTACAATTCCATTGACTCTATTCCCGATACTGTACTCCATATCCCGTGACTATATATATATATATATATATATATATATATATAATAGTTGACATACAATATTATTCAGCTTCAGGTGTACAGTGCAATGATCAGGCATCTACACTGTCCATGAAGTAGTCTCCCTAATAAGACATGTGCCCATCTGACACCCTACAAAATCTTCATGTTTAGGTTTTTGTGTGGACATAAATTTTCAACTCATTTAGCTAAATACATAGAGGTATGATTGCTGGGTCATATGGTAAGATCACATATAGATTTGTAAGAAACTTCAAAACTTTTTTCCCAAACAACTGCACCATTTTGCCTTCTCATCAACAATGAATGAGAGCTCCTGTAGCTCCACCTTTTTGTCAACATTTGGTGTTGTCAGTGTTTTGCATTTTAGTTATCCTAATAGGTGTATAGTTCTATTTTGTTTTAATTTGCAACTTCCTAATGACATACAATGCTGAGCATCTTTTCATATGCTTATTTGTCATCAGTGTGTCTTCTTTGGTAAGGTTTCTTTTAAAAGAAGATTAGATATTTGTTCATTTTTTATTGTTTTATTTTCTTATTGTTGAAGCTTAAGAATACTTTTATTATTTTAGGCACAAGTCCTTTAGCAGGTAAGTTTTGAAAATATTTTTTTCAAGTGTGTGGCTTGTCTTTTCATTCTCTTAACACTGTTCTTTGCAGAACAGAAGTTTTCAATTTTAATGAAGTCCAAATTATTGATTTTTTTTCGTGGATCAAACTTTTGGTGATGTATCTAAAACTTCATTGCCAAGCCTAAGGTCACCTAGATTTTTTCCTATATAAAATTTCTAGAAGTTTTATAGTTTTGCATTTTACATTTAGTTCTATGATCCATTTTGAGTTAATCTTCGTGAAGGGTTGAAGTCTGTATTTGTGTCTAGATTTTTTTTTTGCATGTGGATGCCTAGTTGTTCCAGAACAATTTGTTGAAAAGATTATAATTTCTCAATTGAATTGTCTTTGCTTCTTTTTCAAAGATCAGGTGACTATATATGTGTGGGTCTATTTCTGCGATCTCTGTTCTATTCCATTGAACTATTTGTCTGTTCTGTCACACTATCTTGATTACTGTTGCTTTATAGTAAATATTGAAGTCAGGTAGTGTCAATTCTCTGACTTTGTTCTTCTATACTGTGTTGGTTATTCTTGGTCTTTTGCTTTTCTATATAAATTTTAGAATCATTTTGTTGATATCCAGAAAATAACTTGCTAGAATTTTATTTGGGATTGCATTGAACATATAGTTCAAGTTGGGAAGAACTAACATCTTAACAATATCGAGCCTTTCTATCCATGACCATGAAATATTTCTCCATTTATACGAGGTATAACAATGTAGTTCATGAACTCATCCTAGAAAAAGTGCTACATACCACATTGCTGAATATCACTATGGTCCTCTTTGAAGTATTCCTCTTGGGAAGCAATGCACTCACTCCAGCACCTAGTCCACCTTTCAAAGCAATTTTGGAACTCTTTTTTGGAATGGCCATCAGCGCTATCATCATATTACCCTTGATTTCCTGAATGTCTTCAAAATGTCTTCCTTTCAATATTTCCTTTATCTTCGAGTAAAGAAAGAAGTCATTGGGAGCCAGATCAGGTGAGTAGGGAGGGTATTCCAATACAATTATTTGTTTACTGGCGAAAAACTCCCTCACAGACAGTGCCATGTGAGCTGGTACATTGTCATGATGCAAGAGCTATGAATTGGTGAAAAGTTCAGGTCATTTTAATTTAACTTTTTCATGCAGCCTTTTCAACACTTCCAAATAGCAAACTTGGTTAAGTGTTTATTTGTCCAGTTGGTACAAATTCATAATGAATAATTCCTCTGATATCAGAAAAGGTTAGCAACACTATTTTGACTCTTGATTTGGACTGAAGAAAAATTTTTGGTTGTGGAGAACTGGCAGACTTCCATTGTGCACTTTGACGCCTTGTTTCAAGGTCATATTGGTACACCCATGTTTCATCACCAGTGATAACTGAGCCCAAAACACTGTCTTGCCTCTCCTAAAGATCTTGGCAAGCTTCCACTCTCCTTTGTTTTTGTTCATTGGTGAGCTCCTTCAGGACCATTTTTGCTCACACCTTTCTCCTGCCAAGATTTTCAGTTAAGATTTTCCTGTTTCTCTATTGATGTTTACATGGTCTGCTGTGCTTCTCACAGTCAGCCAACAATTTTGATGCACCATTCATCTAATTTTTGCAATGTTTTCATCAGTTCTGCTTGTTAGTGGCCGCCCTGACCTCTCTTCATCAGTGACGCGTTCTCTTCTCAGAAAAATGTTTAATCCATAAACTTCAACTAACATGTCCCTGATTTCACTTCCACTCTTGCCAAGTTTAACAAGAAATTTCATGTTTGTTCATTGCTCTTATTCAAGCTCAGACATTCTTGTAACAGCACACAAAAACACACAACAATACTGAACGCCACTCAGCAAGACACCCCATATGTCGACACAAACGCAGCTGTGAGACACTGATATACCAAGGTTATGAAACCTTACTGAGCTGTTTGTACAGTGCTGACAATGTAAACGCATGGTGGCAAGTTTGCAACCCTAATTGTCAGAACTCATATAAGCTTTGATTTATTTCATCAGCGTTTTAGTTTTCTTCATATAGATCTTGTACATATGTTGATTATTTGTGATTTTCTACATAGGAAATCATGTCATCTGTGAACCAAGACAGTTTTAATTCTTCCTTACCAATATATATACTTTTTATTTCCATTTCTTGCTTGTCTTATTGCATTACCTAAGATTTCCAGTACAATATTACAAGTGAGTGGTGAGAGGGGACATATTTGCTGTGTTCCCAATCTTAGGGAGAAAGCATGTAGCTTTTTATTATGAAGTACGATATGACCTGAAGGTTGTTTTTTTGTAAATGTTTCTTGTCAAGTTGATGAAGTTGCTTAGTAATCCTGTCGAGAATTTTATCATAAATAGATGTTGGATTTTGTCAATTATGTTTGCAGGAACAATAGATATGACTGTAATTTTCTTCTTGAGTCTGTTGATGTGAATAGATTACATTGATTTTCAAATGTTTAACCAAGCTTGCATAATTGGAATACATCACAGTTGGTCATGGTGTATATTTGTTTTTATACATGTTGAATTCAATTTGCTAATATTTTGTTGAGAATTTTTTATCTATGTTCATGAGAGCTATTAGTCTATTGTTTTCATTTCTTATGATGTCTTTGTCTGGTTTTGGTATTAGGGTAAAATTTCTCACAGAATTACATGTTTTCCTTGTTTCTACTATCTGGAAAGGATTATAGAGAATTGGTATCACTTATTTCTATTGCTTTTATGTTTTTAATTTCATTGATTTTTGCTCTGATTTTTATTATTTCTTTTGTTTGGCTTACTTTGGATTTCATATGTTCTTTTTTTCTACTTTCTTAAAATAAAATTTTGTATTATTGATTTTATATTTTTTTCTTTTCTAATATATACATTCAATGATATAAATTACCCTCTAAGCATGCTTTTGCTGTATACTACAAATTTTAATAAGCTGTCATTTCATTTAGTTCAAAATATTTCAATGTTTTTCTTCAGACTTCTTTGCCACATGTTTTATTTAAAAGTGTGTTGTTTAATCTCCAAATATTTTGGGTTTTTCCAGAAATCTGTTATTGATTTCTAGTATAATTACATTTTGGTGTGAGAGGGAACCATTTTGTTTCTGTTCATTTAAATTTGTTAAGGTATATTTTATGGTCCAGAATGTGATTTATCTTGGTGAATATACCATGCAAGCTTGAGAAAGAATGTGTGTCCTCCTGTTGTTGGATGAAGTATTCTTTAAATGTCAATTAGATCTAGTTGATTGAGGGTACTACAGTTTGTTGGCCCTGAGAAAGAAGATACCTAACAAGACAAGCTCCTGGTGGCTAACTGGGTTAACATTTAAGAGCAGAACTTAGCAGACTTTTCAAACAGGAGTCACAAACCTAACTTCAGGGAGAAGCCTGCACTGCACTGTTTGCTTGTACTGTGTTCCTGCCATTTGAACTAACCCTTATAAAGGGACTCTTGAAATTGTATTTCAACCAATAGGACTGAGACTTTCCAAACCCAATTAAAGCTGCACAGCTATATCTCCAGCAGCATCTTCACAAACTAATCATAATGGCTCCATTCTGACCAATCGGGACAGTGCTTTTTGGACCAATAAAACTGTGAGAATTTGGAGTCCTCATTTGCATAAGGATGGACATATCAGTAACCAAGGTTGAGGACTTCCCCCTCTATAAGACAGCTTCACTCTGGCAGCACACTTTCCCTTTTCACCAAAGACTGAAGACTGTGTTTCCCTGACTGAAGTTGAAACACTGAAGATGAAACACCAAAGATGTCTTGCCAGACAAGAGCAGAGTGGAGCAGACCAACACAGAGTAGGCCAGCATGGAGCAGACCCAAGCAGAGGAGAGCCACCTCACCCATGACCTCCTTGCCCCAGGGCATTCTTATTCCAGGACCTTCTCACAGCCATAGCTTTCCTGTTTGGTAATTGAGCTGTTCCACAGCTCTGCTGTTCTCAGAGCCATGGTGTATCATAATTGAGTTGTTTTCACTAAATAAAGTTTCCTTCTTTACTGCATCCCAAATTAGGGCTACTATTGGTAATTGAATTGGAGCCAATGACCACTGGTTGACAAGTTCAACTATGTTCTTACTTATTTTCTGCCTGGTAGTTCTGTCAGCTACAATACTGGATTTATCTATTAATATTTCAATTCATAGTTCTACTAGTTTCTGCTTCATGTATTTTGAAGCTCTTGTTAGACACATAAGCAACCAGAATTGTTATGTCTTTTTGCAGAACTAACTCCTTTATTATTATATAATGCCATTTCTTATCACTAATAATTTACCTTGGTCTGAAATATGCCATGTCTGAAATTAATATAGCAATGCCAGCTTTCTTTGTGTATCTTTCTCCATCTCTTTATTTTAATTTCTTATTGTGGTAAAATATGTGCTATACAAATATTCCATTTTAACAATCTTTAAGTAAATAATACTGTGACATTAATTACATTCACAACATAGTGCGACCATCACCACTATCAATTTTCAGTTCTTTTTTTTTTTGTATCAATGGTTTTTATTTTTTTCCAACTTTATTGAAATAAAATTGACATACAACATTTTGTAACCAAAAGGTCTGTGATGTTGAATATCTCTGTAGCTATCATCTATCTATCTTTACACACACACTCAAAGGGTGCCAAAAAATTTATACACTTTTTTTATGGATATTTTATTATTTATGATTATTTTTAAATTATTTTTATTGTGAAATACACATTTTTTAGAATTACTTTCAGCTGTACAACACAGTGCAATAGTTATACTTTTTACCCATCAAAGTGACAACCCCCCTTCCCCAATCCGCTGCCCCACTTCCACCCAAATATCATACATATCTATTACAATTCCCTTGAC
>NW_017732554.1:284939-307931 GCF_001890085.2 Hipposideros armiger
GTGGATGGGTTTATTTCTGGGCTCTCTATTCTGTTCCATTGATCTATGTGTCTGTTTTTATGCCAGTACCATACTGTTTTGATTACTGTAGTCTTATAGTATGATTTGATGTCGGGTAGCGTGATACCTCCCGATTTGTTCTTATTTCTCAATATTGCTGTGGCTATTCAGGGTCTTTTATGGCTCCATATAAATTTTTGGATTATATGTTCTATTTCTGAGAAAAATGTTCTTGGTAGTTTGATAGGAATTGCATTGAATCTATATATTGCCTTAGGTAATATTGACATTTTAACTATATTAATTTGTCCTATCCATGAACATGGTATGTTTTTCCATTTATTTGTATCTTCTTTGATTTCTCTCTTCAATGTGTTATAATTTTCTTAGTACAGGTCTTTTACTTCTTTGGTTAAATTTATTCCTAGGTATTTTATTCTTTTTGAAGTAATTGTAAATGGGGTTTATTTCCTGATTTCTTCTTCTGAATGTTTATTATTGGTGTATACAAATGCAACTGATTTCTGAATGTTAATTTTGTACCCTGCTACCCTACTAAATTCATTTATCAGTTCTAACAGTTTTTAGTGGAGGCTTTGGGATTCTCTCTCTATAGTATCATGTCATATGCATATAATGACAATTTTACTTCCTCCTTTCCAATTTGGATGCCTTTTATTTCATTTTCTTGTCTGATTTCTGTGGCCAGAACTTCCAGAACTATGTTGAATAGATGTGGTGGAAGTGGGCAGCCTTGTCTTGTTCCTGATTTTAAGGGGAGAGCTTTTAGCCTTTCTCCATTGAGTATGATGTTTGCTGTGGGCTTATCATATATGGCCTTTATTATGTTGAGATATGATCCCACTATTCCCACTTTGCTAAGAGTTTTTATCATAAATGGTTGCTGGATTTTGTCAAATGCTTTTTCTGCATTTATTGATATGATCATATGATTTTTATTTTTCATTTTGTTAATGTGATGTATTATGTTAATTGATTTGCAGATATTGATACACATTTTAAGAAAGGAAAAAGCTGTAATAAAATTATGCTGATGGTAACCACTTTGAGCGCCTTTTTTATTATTATTATTTTTTGTGTGCGTGAAATACAATTTTTTTTAGAATTAGTTCAGCTGTACAACACAGTGCAATAGTTATACTTTTTACCCCTCGAGGTTGAGCACCTCTTATAATTGCAGAAGTCAAACGTACTTGTATTCATTTGTCATCAGTATATATTGAGTATTACAATTTTAATACAGATTTTTCCTTTCTTAACATGTGTATACATTTTTTGGCACCCACTGTATATATAAAATATTTATAAATGATTACCAACATAGTTTTAGCTAGCACCTCTGTCATGTCGCATTATGACCATAGCATTTTGGTGGTGAGAATATTTAAGATTTACTCTCATCAACTTTCAAGTATATAATACAGTATTTTTATCCATTGATTATAGATAGCAATACTATGTATCACCAGAACTTATTCATATTCTTACTGGAAGTTTGTACTTTTTGGTCAACATCTCCCCATTTCCACAATGCCAGAGCTCCTGGTAATCAACCATTCTACTATGTTTCTGAGTTCAACCTTTTTACAGTCCACATTTAAGTGAGAAAACACAGTGTTTGACTTTCTCTGTCTGATTTATTTCACTTAGCACAGTACTCTTAAGTTCCATCCATGTTTGTTGCAAATGGTAAGATTTCGTTCTTTTTCATGGTTAAATAATATTCCAATATATTGGGTCGTCGGTAAAGTCATGACATATTTTTCTATGTTTTTCAATGCAAAAATGCATCATGACTTTCCTGGTGACCCAATATACACAACATCTTATCTTTTCTTTTGTTGATAGACCCTTAGATTGTTTCTATATCTTGGTTATTGTAAATCATGCTTCAATAAATACGGAAGTGCAGATATTTCTTTAATATCCTGTTTGTATTACTTTTGGATATATATTTAGAATCAGGGTTGTTGGTTCCTATGGTAGTTCTGTTTCCCATTGTGTTTGTATCATTTACATTCTCACCCACAGCACACAAGCATTCTCTTTTATTAACATCTGCATCAAGTCATTATCCCTTGTATTTTTAATTATAATCATCTTACCAGAAATGAAGTAATCTCATTTTTGTTTTGATCTGCATTTCCCCAATGATTAATGATATTGAACATCTTTTCATGTAGCTGTTGGCCATTTGTATGTCTTCTTTTCTTTAGAAAAATGTTTATTCAGTTAGTCTGCCCATTTTTAATCTAATTTTTTTGTTATTGATTTATATGAGTCCTTTATATGTTTTGGATATTAACCCCTTATCAGATATCCAGTTGGCAAACATTTTCTCCCATTCCATCTATTGCCTCTTTATTTTATGAGCAGAAGCTCTTTAGTTTGATGTAGTTCCACATGACTATTTATTTACTTGCTTTCTTTTGCGTTTGTTTTTTGTGCTGTTAGCATCATATTCAAAAATTCATTAAAAAAACCTATGTCCAGGATTTTTTTCCCTATATTTTCTCATAGGAGTTTTATGTTTCAGGTCTCACTTTTAAGTCTTTAATCCATTTTGAGTTAATTTTTGTGAGTGGTGTAAGATAGGGGTCTAGTTTCATTTTTAATATGTGAATATCCACATTTTCCAGCACCATTTGTTGAAAAGACTATCTTTTCTCCATTGAGTATTCTTGGCTCTTTTGTGAAATATTAGTTGACCATATATGTGTGGGTTTATATCTGGGCTTTTAATTTCGTTCCACTTGTCTGTGTGTTTGTTTTTATGCCAATACCACGCTGTTTTGATTACTATATCTTTGCAATGTAGCTTGAAATCAAGAAGCTGACACTTCCTCTTTGCTCTTCTGATTCAGAATTGCGTTGGTTATTCAGTCTTTTGTATCTCCATATACATTTTATGATGTTTTTCCACTGTGTGTGGAAAATGTCATTGGAATCTTGATAAGGATTGCATTGAATTTATAGATGGCTTTTGAGTAATACAGACATTTTAGCAATATTAACTCTTTCAGTATATTAACACAGAATATATTTCCATGTGTTTTAAATTCCTTTCATTGGTGTTTTGTAGTTTTCAGTGCAGATATCTTATCTTTCCTTAGTTAAATTATTTGTCTTTGAGTGTTGTCAGTTTTATTATTTTAAGGTTATTTTAGATTGAAATAAGGTTGTTAACTTTATGGACTGGGATACCCAAATCTCTCCTCAGGTTTGGGAAGTTCTTAGCCATTACTTCTCTAAATAAGCTTTCTGTCCCCTTCACCCTCTTCTCTTTCTGGAACTCTAATGATTCAGATATTGGTTTTTCTGATAGTGTTCTATAGATTGTGTAGGCTTTCTTTATTCTTCTTCATTCTTTTTTTTCTACTCAGACTGGGTTATTTCAAAGTTCCTATGCTCTAGTTCACTGATTTTTTTTTTCCTATTTGGTCTACTCTTCTGTTAATGCTCTCTATTGTATTTTTCATTTCATTCATTGAATTCTTCATTTCCAGAATTTTGCTGATTCTTTTTTATGATTTATATCTCTTTGTTTAAAATTCAATGATTGTGTTAAATTTTGATTGCGTATTGTTTACCTGATTTTGCTCAATTTTATTTCTGTGTTTTCTTGTAGCTTGTTGAGTTTCTTAAAACAACTACTTTGAATTTTGGGGTGAGGTAAATCTCAGATCTCTGTGTCTTTGGGTTCAGTTATTGGAAGATTATCATGATCTTTTGTGATGTGTTTGTTTTCTTGTTTGTTTATTTTTCATGTTCTTTGGAGTTTTGCATTGTTGTATTCAAATTTGAAGTAGCAGTCACCTTTTTCAATTTTTACTAACTGCTTTCAGGAGAGAAATAACTTTTATCAGTCCCGCTATAGATTCTGAGGCTTTCTTTGACCTTGTATGGCTACACGTGCTCCTCACTTCTTATAGCAGAATTGTATGTCTCCTCTCTATCATACAAACTACTAGACCAGCTGCTGATAGCCTCTGTTATGTTTTCCTGAAGGTGGCACTACAGCTCAATTTTGTGGTTTCTACTCTGTTTGCAGACCCTGACCTGCCTTCTGCCTGTACTCCCATCTACCAGAACTTGCTCTCTCTGCTGTTTTAAGGGGTGCTGCAGAGTGGTAGGAGGCATGCAATGAACTGGAGTTGCCTGTGAGTCAGTTGGGGGTACCTGCAGGTAAGACATTTTCTGAGTCCAGAAAATAGTCATCAGAAACCATGTCTCTTTAATGACCTCCAAGGTTCTTATATACCACTCTCCCTATCTGCTTCTTCCCCATCATGGATCTCCTTCTTTAATGCTCTAGATGCCATGAGAAAGAAATGAGTCCCTTTGGCAGCATCCCACACATGAAGCTGGGTGTTCACTCACCAGCTCTCTTTTTCCCCCATGGGAAAAATCACAAGCCATCTAGTTTAGCCCTAAGCTTTGCTGCATTGGGCATGGGGTGATGCTGCCAAAGACAAGCTTTTCTTACCCACTCCAATACACCCAAACACATATATTTTTTTGTCTCCAGTTGAGTGCTAAAACTTCTCCTCTGGAAACCTGGACTCCCACAGAACACCAAAGTCAGTGCTCTGCAGATCCTCCTAGACAGTGACCAAGAGAGAATGGAATCAGATCAGTCTCTTGTAGGTTTCATAGTGCCATAGTGCCTATTATCTGATGTACCAGTGTGCAAGACTCATCCTGAGTCCCTTAGTGTATGGTGCTTTGTCTCACAAATCCTACAGCGGCACTTCTGTTCATAGATGAATGCCAAATTTTTGTAGTTGAAAGGGAGAACAAAAAGTGAGGAATGTCTTGTGCCACCATGATGCTGTCACTCTGCACCCCTTTATTTTTTAATCTATCTATGCTTTTATATTGGAAATGCGTTTCTTATAGAAACATATAGTTGGATCTTTTTCCTTATTCATTCTGACAATTTCTGTCTTTTAACAGGTATATTTAGACCATTCACATTTAAACTGATTATTGATATAGTTGGATTAATAGCTACCATATTTGTAACTGTTTTCTATTTATTGCTCTTGTTTTTTTGTTTGTTCGTTTTTTGTCTTCCACTCAATTTCTGCCTTTTGTCTGATTTTAATTGTATATTTTATATGATTCCATTTTCTTTTCTCTGTTAATATTTATGGTTCTTTAAAAATTTTTTTATGGTTCCCTAGAGTTTGCAGTATACATTTACAACTAATCTAAGTCTACTTTCACATAACACTATACCCACTCATAAGTGGTATAGGTGTCTTATAACAGAATATTCCTAATTTCTCCCTCTTATTCTTTACAATATTTTTGTCATTAATTTTACTTATCCATAAGCTATGGTCATTGAATATCATGTTACTAGTATTGCTTTGAACAGTTATATGTTAGACTAACTGAGCATAACAAAAGTAAAAGATTTTATCATCAGTTATTCCTTCTCTAATGTATTTCTTTTTCTTATGAAGACTCACGTTCCTGACCTATATAATATTTCTTCCCATTGAAGAACTATTTTAACATTTCCTGCAAGGCAGGTATTGCAAATCACCTCAATTTTTGCTTGTCTGAGAAAGTCTTTCTTTCTTCCTATATGAAGAATAATTTTGCTAGATACAAAAATTACAGTTTGGTGGATTTTTACTTTTAATAATTCAGATGTTTTTCTCCATTCTCTTACTTGTATGGTTTCTGAAGAAGCCAATGTAATTCTTATCCTTGTTCTTCTATGTATAAGGTATTTTTTTCCTCTGCCTTCATTGAAGATTTCCCCTTTGTTTTTTATTTTCTGAAGTTTGAATATGGTATACCTAGGTGTAGATTTTTGGGTATATTTACTGCTTGGTGTTCTTGAGATTCCTGGATCTGTAATTTGTTTCAGTCATTAATTTGGGAAAATTCTCAGCCATTATTACTTCAAATATTTCTTCTTTTCTCTCATTGTTCTCTTCTTGGCAATCCTACTATGCAAAGATCACATGTTTTGTCATTGTCTTACAGTTCTTGGATATTCTGTTCCATTTTAATAATTACTTTTTCTCTTTGCATTTCAAATTGGGAGGTTTCTGTAAACATATATTCAAGCTCACTGATTCTTTCCTTGGCCGTATCTGTCTATGATAAATCTACCAAAAGTATTCTCATTAGGTATTCTCAAGTTGCCCTTGACTTCTTATAGTAAAATGCAAGGACATAAATAGATTGAAGACAGAATTGTTTGCAAAAACGAACCAGAACTTGAAGATTTGGAAATTCCTCAGTGTGTCCATATTACCAAAAAAAAAAAAAAAGGGAAAAAACATGTTTGGAAGAGAACAACACTAAGGGTGTGGTTGATGACCATTTGATGGCCATTTGATAAGGAGATTAATGTGGAGGTGAACCAGGCATCTAATCAGCAATCCCAGAAAAAACACTGCCAGTTTGAACTGAAGGGGATGGAAATGGGACAGAATGATATAAGGCTGTCAGACTTTTTGGATTTTAGAGGATGGGACCATAGAGTTATTTGGCTATGAACATACACTAGTCTTTAACAAATGGGAAGATGACCCTAAAGGTAATACAGAGTTTATCTGGGCTGACTCTTGGGTTTCCAAAAGAGAGTTCATTGCCTTGGTTTCAACAGGCTAGCTAGCCTCCACATAAAGGTTTGGGGGTGGGACTACCTGGAACTGTGACTGTAAGGTCATACAGAAACTTGGGGGTGAGACGCCCTGCTGGGAAGATCCCTAGGGGCAGGATTCCCACTTATCAGAGCTATGAGGACATAACCTTTGCCCCAGTGGTCCAGAAGGCAGGACTTCTGCCCCAGTGGATCAGATTGCAGAACATCAAGGCCAAAGAAGATTATTCTTTAGATTTATGATCTCATGGAGTATGCCTTGCTAGATTTTGGACTTACTTGGAAGCTGTCACCCCTTCTTTCTTTCTTATTTCTCCCTTTTGAAATGGGAATGTTTATTTTATGTCTGTCCCATAACTGTATTTGGGAAGCACATAACTTGATTTCACAGATTCACATCTAGACAGATTGTGCCTCAGGATGAATATTGCCTCGAATCTCACCTATTTCTGATTTAGATGATATTTACATGAAACTTTGGACTTAAGACTTTACAGTTGATAATGGAATGAGTTAACATTTTGGGGCTGCTAGGATGGAATTAATGTATTTTGCATGTAAGAAAGACATGACTTTGAAAGGGCCAGAGTGGGATGCTATGCACTGAATGTTTGTATGGCCACCAAAATGTACATATTAAAATCAATATCCTATATGATAGTATTTGGAAGTGGGGCTTTTAGGAGATAATAAGGTTATGAGGGTGAAACCTTCATGAATGGGATTAGTGCCCTTATAAAAAGAGACATGGAACTTCTGGTAAGATGGCGGAATAGACAGATGCTGTTCCAACTGCCTCCCAGGATCACATTAAAATTACAAATAATTTATATAACATTCAACCTTGGAAGTCCCATGAACACTAGATGAACAGAACCTCTAAATGAAGGACTTAAAGAGGAGGCCATGTCGAGTCTGGTAGGAGGGGTGGAGACGAGAGAGGGTGAACTCCGTGAGGGTCACCTCAGCGGTGGAGAGGCATCTCTGGGTGGGGGAGAGACCCTCCGGCCCCACACTGAGCTCACTAGCCCAGAGTTACTTTGCCGGGAATAGAAGTTCCACGATAGCTGGCAGTAGAAATTAATGAGGACCATCTTTGCTCAACTCGGTGAGGCTGAGGGCAGCTAGAGAACCAGTGGAGCTGACACACTGACTCACTCACCAGTGAACACTCTCCCGGTCCCTGGTGGAGGGAGTAGCTGTGTGAGTGAGGTCCAGAAACCTGCGGGGAAGGACTGATCTGAGCGCCTTTGGCGTGGGAGCTGGAGGTTTTGAAACCATTGCTCCCATGGTGTGGAGCTTTCACACAAGTAGTGTACAGGAGGGTGTCATTTTTTCAGGTCTGGGCCCTCCCACAGAGGCTCAGGTCCAGGACCGCATTGGTCTGGTGGAATTGGCGCAGGAGTGTGTGTGTGTGCGTGTATGCATGCGCACGCACGCGGCCTTGGATCCCCACCTTTCACACTGCTTGTGCTGCGTAGCCAGGGAAAGGCCTGGCGGTCCCCCTCCAGCCCCAACAGGCTGCTCATTGAGACATGGGAGTGCGCAAGCAGCCTTGTGTCTCCACTCTGCACTGTGCGTGCAGAGTTGCCATGCTGGTGGTTGGCTGTCAGGCTGCTCTGCCTGATCTGCAAGTGGCTGATTGGGACAGGCTAAGACTGGGAGTTTTCCTGGGAGTCTTGGGCCATAAGCTGTGTGCCTGCGTGATCCGGCCAGGACTTTCCTAGCGCGTTTGTGTGGGCTGGTTGCCGGTACAGGAGTGCATGCTGCTCTGACTTTGTGGGGGCCACTGACCACATCCTGTGGTGCCTTGGGGGCCTGCCCTGCCCACCTAGAGCTGTGTTGCCAGGGCATCCAGAGCCCCTGGTGACTGGCCCCCACCTCCACAGCCCACAGAGATTTTTTTCAGCAGCAGACAGTCCGCAACACCTGTGAAAATTTTTGGTGGTGAGCACAGCTCCAGAGCACACAGCAGCTAATTGTGGGAAGCTCACTGCAAGCCTGAGAGGGAGTCCGGCGCAAGAGGCATTGAGCCCTTCGTCCCAACATAGCTGGTGCTAAGTCACCCAGAGACTCTCTATTGCTGAACAGGTGGTCTGCGGATTAAAGTGGACAAAGAGCCTTTATTTATTTTTTTAATTTCTTTTTTCCTTTTTTAAAAAATTTCTATTTTCCTTTTTTATTATAATTTTTTCCCTTTTATTTCTCTTTTGTCTTTTTGTTCCTTTTCCCTCTCTTCTCTTATCTGTTTTCTTTTTGTTGTTGTTTCTCAGACTTGTTTATCTGGATATTGCTTTGGTCACTGTTTTTCTGTATTGTTCTCCTAATTTTGTTTTTGTGTTTGTGTCCCTTTGATATACTTATGTCTCTTCTGTGTGATCATTGCTTATCGAGTTTCTGTGGGAGTGTATTTGTTTTTTGGTGTTTTTGGGTTGCCTTGCTTTGTTTTTGTTTTATGAAGTAGACGTGGACCTAGCAGTGGTCCAAGAGCTTGGACTACACTGAATTTGTAAAAATGACTGACCACAGACTTTAGGCACGTGTACACCACCTTGCCCACCTCCAGCTGCATTGCCAGGGGCAATCTGGGTGCTGAGGTGACTGACCCCACCCCCACAAACTGTGGAAAATGTTTTTTACAACAGAAGGTGGTTTGCAGAGCCCTGAGGGTCATCTTCATGGTGTTCAGTGACCACAAACCTGCACCACAGCCACTCGGGAGCAGCTTTTGTGAATCTGTGAGCATGAGGTGGAGGCTGGCTGTAGTGCCTTTGGGGTGCTATACAAAGGGGTCTTAGGCCAGGTATCGGTGTAAGACCTGAATCTGCATTAATGTCTTAAAAACTACCAATCACATTGCATAACTCACTTGAACTCCATCCGGCCAAGCTAGTGCCACATTGCAGAGGGCACACTCAACACTGGGTCAAATAGCCAAACACATGCCCCTACAGGGCTCTTTCAATAGGTGAGCCTTACCGGCATCTGACAGGAGGCAACAGGCCTAGGAGGCCCTGGGCCTTTTCCTAAACTGCCTCTGGACCAATATATGGGGCAGCCAGTTTCAGTTCACACAGAAACCATTTCCACATGACACCAGGTCTAGCATGAGCAGCAACCAACTACATACAGCCTTGAAGCACCTACTGAGTAGCTACAGACTGGGAACACGCAGGTTTGAAACTGCTCTGAGTGGGAGCCCTACCCAAGAGACACCAGAACCAATACACCTACAGGCCAGTGTTAGACAAAATCAGGGTACTACATGGTTGAACCTACAAGTGGCACTCTAAAAGGAGATTTTCCAAAGGTATAAGAGCCCACAGTGGCCAAGCCTCCTCTGAGGGGATTAACCTCCACACAGTATCTCATACTTTGTGAGTAGAGCTAATTCTCCCAGCTAATCAGTCTGAGGGTCAATCCCATCATCTGAAAGCCAAAGGCAACTAAAGAGCAACTTTAATAGTAACACCTCTGAAACACATGAGACAGGAGAATACAGAGACTATGCTATCCAAATATAAAGGACACATAGTACAAGGCACCCAGCAATGACTGAAAAGCATAGGTAATCTATCTAATACAGAGCAACAGCCAGAATGAAGAAACAAAGAAATAATTCACAAGTAAAAGATCAGAAGAAACCTCTGAAAATGAAACTAAATGACACAGAGGCATCCAACTTTTCAGAGACAGAGTTTAGAACACTGATAATAAGAATGTTTAAGAAACTTAGTGAGGATATAAAGTAGGATGAGAAATCATGAAAAACAATGAGTAAGAACTAAAGAATACAATAACTGAAATGAAGAACACACTCAAAGTAATAATCTAATCTACTAGATGGACCAGATCAGTGATTTAGAAGACAAAATAGCAGAAATCACCCAGTTGGAACAACAAAAAGAAAAATGAATAAAAATAATGAAAATGGTTTAAGAGACCTGTGGGACAACATCAAGCGCAACAACATTTGCATCATAGGAATACCAGAAGGAGAAGAAAAGAAACAAAAGATCAAGAATGTATTTGAAGAAATAATGACTGAAAACTTCCCTACCCTGGTGAAGGAAATCGACATACAAGCCCAGGAAGTGCAGAGAGCTGCACCCAAACAAGCTGAACCCAAACAGGTCCACACCAAGACACATCATAGTGAAAATGGCAAAGGTTAAAGACAAAGACAGGATCCTGAAAGCAGCAAGAGAAAGACAGCAGGTTACATACAAAGAAACTCCTACAAGACTAACAGCGAGCTTTTCTACACAAACTCTGCAGGCCAGAAGGGAGTAGCAGGAAATATTCAAAGTGATGCAAAACAAAGGCCTACAACCAGGACTGCTCTACCCATGACAGCTATCACTTAAAATTGAAGGAACATAAAGAGCTTCTCAGAAAAGAATAAGCTAAAGGAATTCATTACCAGCAAGCCAACATTGCAGAAAATGTTTAAAGGGCATTTTTAAACAGAAGAAAGGGGAAAACAAGCTAACCCAGAAAGATCAGAAATACAAATAAAAGGGGCCGGCGAGTGGCGCATTGTTAAGAACTGGCTTGGGACACCAGAGGGCCCCGGTTCAGATCCCATATATGAGGGCCAGTGACACTGCCCTCTACAGATAAGATGCTGAACAACAGCTCAACTTGGAGCTGGGCTGCCTGTGAGTTGCCGGCGACGGCACAGGTTGCAACCCCTGCTGTAGTGGGTTGCCATGGGCTACCGTGTGTAGCCAGCGTGAGCGGCCAGCAGCCTCAGTGAGTGGCCATCCAGAAGCTGGTGACTGATCTGCCTTGCCTAGGAAGAGCGCAATGATGGTGCCAACTTGGGCCAGTGAAGCCACCGTCCACCACAACTAGACTGAAGAACAAAAGGACAGCAACTTGTCTGTTCCCCTTCCCCCAATTCCCCAGCGCTGTTCCCATCCCCCAATCCCCCAATAAAAATCTTAAAAAAAAAGAAATACAAATAACAAAATGGCAATAGATATGCACCTACCAATAATCACTTTAATTGTGAATGGGCTAAATGTTCCAATCAAAAGACATAGAGTGGCTGAGTTGATAAGAAAATAGGACCCATGCATATGCTGTTTACAAGAGACTGATCTCAGATCACAAGACACACACAGACTGAAACTAAAGGGATGGAATAAGATATTTCATGCAAATGGAAATTAGAAGAGAGCTGAAGAAGCAATACTTATTTCAGACAAAATAGACTTTAAAATGAAAACTACAATAAAAGACATAAAGGGCACTACAATAATAAAGGGATTGATCAACAAGAGGGCATAAACCTAGGAAACATCTATGCACCCAACATAGGAGCCCCTAAATATGTAAAACAGATTTTGACATACATAAAGAAACAGATCAACAGTAACACTATCATAGTAGCGGACTTCAACACCACATTGTCACCAATGACAGATCCTCCAGACAGAAAATCAACACGGAAACAGTGGCATTAAATGAAACTTTAGACCAGCTGGATTTAACCCATATTTTTAGAGCACGTCATCCCAAAGCAACAGAATATACATTCTTCTCAAGTGCACATGGAACATTTTCCAAAATAGACCACAAGTTAGGCCAGAAAATAAGTCTCAATAAATTTAAGAAGATTGAAATTATAGCAAGTGTCTTCTCTGACCACAGGTATGAAACTAGAAATCAATGATAAGAAGAAATCTGGAAAGCACAAAAATACATGGAGGCTGAATAATATGCTACTAAATAGTGAGTGGGTCAAAAATGAGATCAAGGAAGAAATTAAAAGCTATCTCAAGACAAACAAAAATGAAAACACAACAACCCAAAATCTATGGGATGCAGTGAAAGCAGACCTAACAGGGAAATTCATAGCAATGCAGGCCTATCTAAAGAAACAAGAACAATCTCTAATCAATAGACTATCTTTACAGCTAACAGAGTTGGAGAAAGAACAGCAAAAGAAGACGAAAGGGAGTACAAGGAAGAAAATAATAAAGACCAGAGAAGAAATAAATGAAATATAAACTAAAAAAAATACAAAAGATCTATGAAACCAAGAGCTGGTTTTTTGAAAAGATAAGCAAAATCGACAAACCCTTAGTGAGAATCACCAAGAAAGAGAGAGAGGACTCAAATTAATAGAATCAGAAATGAAAGAAGAGAAGTGACAACAGATACAACAGAAATACAAAAAAATATATAAGAATATAAAACAAGCAACTCTATGCCAACAAATTCGACAATCTAGAATTGGATAAATTTCTAGACGCATACAATCTACCAAGTCTGCACCAAAAAGAAACAGAAACTCTGAACAGACTGATTACAAACAAAGAAATTGAATCAGTAATCAACAAGCTTCAACAAACAAAAGTCCTGGACCAGATGGCTTCGCAGGTTAATTTTACAAAACATTCTAAAAAAAAATACCTATTCTCCTCAAACTGTTCCAAAAAATGCAGAAGGAGGGAAGGCTCCCAAGCACATTTCATGAGGCCACTATTACTCTGATACACAAATCAGACAAAAACATTACAGAAAAAGACAACTACAGGCCGATATCCCTAATGAACATAGATGCAAAAGTCCTCAACAAAATACTAGCAAACTGAATTCAACATCACATTAAAAAGATCATACACCATGATAAAGTGGGATTCATTCCTGGTATGCAGGATTGGTTCAATATCTGTGAATCAATTAATGTAATACATCACATTAACAAAACGAAAAATAAAAATCATATGATTATATCAATAGATGCAGAAAAAGCATTTGACAAAATCCAGCAGCCATTTATTATAAAAACTCTTAGCAAAGTGGGAATAGTGGAATCATATCTCAACATAATAAAGGCCATTTATGACAAGCCCACAGCAAACATCATACTCAATGGGGAAAGGCTAAAAACTTTCCCCTTAATATCAGGAACAAAACAAGGCTGTCCACTTTCACCACTTGTATTCAACATAGTTCTGGAAGTTCTAGCCACAGCAATCAGATAAGAAAATAAAATAAAAGGCATCCAAATTGGAAAGGAGGAAGTAAAATTGTCATTATGTGCAGATGATATGATACTATATAGAGGGAATCCCAAATACTCCGCCAGAAAACTGTTACAACTCATAAATCAATTTACTGGTAGTAGAATACAAAATTAGTACTCAGAATTCAGTTGCATTCGTATACACCAATAATAAACTATCAGAAAAGAAATAAAAAATTCAATCTCTTTTACAGTTGCTTGAAAAACAACAAAATATCTAGGAATAAGTTTAACCAAATAAGTAAAAGATCTGTATTCAGAAAATTATAAGACACTGAAAAGATATATCAAAAAAGACACAAGTAATTGGAAATACATGCCATGTTCATGAATAGGAAGAATTAATATAGTTAGAATGTCAATACTACCTAAGGCAATATATAGATTCAATGCAATTCCTATCAAACTACCAAGGACATTTCTCTCAGAAATAGAACATACAATCCTAAAATTTATATGGAACCATAAAAACCCTTAATAGCCACAACAATTCTTGAGAAATAAGAACAAAGTGGGAGGTATCATGCTACCCAACATCAAATCATACTACAAGTCTATAATAATCAAAACAGCATGGTACTGGCATAAAAACAGACCAATGGAACAGAACAGAGAGTCCAGAAATAAACCCATCCTTATATGGACATTTAATCTATGACAATGGAAGCAAGAATTTACATTGGAGTAAAGATAGTCTATTTAATAAATGGTGCTGGGGAAATTGGACTGGCACATGCAAAAAAAAAGAAAATGGACCACCTATTTACACCGTACACAAGAGTAAATTCAAAGTGATTAAAGACTTAAATATAAGACCATAAAACTCCTAGAAGAAAACATAGGAAGTAAATTTGCAGACATTACCCTGAGTAATATTTTTACTGATATATCTTCTCAGGCAAGGACATTAAAAGAAAATAAAACATATGGAATTACATAAAATTTAAAAGGTTTTTCACAGCAAAAGAAATCATCAATAAAACAAAAAGACAGCCTATTGAATGGAAGAAGATATTTGCCAACAACATGTCTGATAAGGGGTTAATATCCAAAATTTATAAAATACTCATTCAGCTCAACACCAAAAAAAACAACCCAATTAAAAAATGGGCAGAGAATGTGAAGAGGCATTTCTCTAAAGAGGGCGTACAGATGGCCAACAGGCATATGAAAAAATGTTCAACCACACTAATCATTAGAGAAATACATATAAAACCCCAATGAGATACTACCTCACTCCAGTTAGAATGGCTATCATCAATAAATCAACAAACAACAAGTGCTGGCAAGGTTGTGGAAAAAAAGGAACACTGGTACACTTTTGATGGAACTGCAGATTGGTGCAGTCATTATGGAAATCAATATGGAGGTATCTTAAAAAACTGGAAATGGAACTACCATATGACCCAGCAATTCTACTCTTTGGTATCTATCCAGTAAAACCCATGATGCTAATTAAAAAAATATATACACCTTCATGTTTATCGCAGCACTATTTACAATAACAAAGACTTGGAAACAACCAAAATGCCCATTGGTAGACAATTGGATTAAGAAACTGTGGTACATTTATACAATGGAGTATTACTCAACTATAAAGGAGATTGAAATCGTCCCATTTGCAATGATATGGATGGACCTAGAGACTACTATGTTAAGTGAAATAAGTTAGTCTGAGATAGACAAATACCATATGATCTCACTTATATGTGGAAACTAAAAAACTGAATGAACTAACAAAGTAAACAGAAATAGTCTCAGAGATATAGAGGAACAACTGATGGTTGCTAATTGGGAGGGGGTGGGGATGAGGGAGAAGGGGAAGGGATTAGACAGCATAAATTGGTAACTACAATATTGCCAAAAGGATATGGAAGTCAGTCCAGGAAATATAATTAATAATGTTGTAATTATTCTGTAGGGTGTTGGATGGTCACATGTCTTGTTAGGGAGACCACTTCATGGATGGGGTAGAGGCTTTATCACTGCACTGTACACTTGAAGCTGATGTTGTATAATATTGTCTGTCAACTATAATTGACTATATATATAGTCACAGGATGTGGAGTATAGTGTGGGAGTGGAGTCAATGGAATTGTCATAGATATGTATTATATCAGGGGTAGGAGTGGGGCAGTGGATTGGGGGAGGGGGTTGTCACTTTGAGAGGTAACAGGTATAACTGTTGCACTGTGTTGTACATCTGAAGCTAATTTTTAAAAAAACAACAAGTAAGTTCAGAGATAGGGGAGACTTTCTGAGCTGTTTGGCTTACCCAGAGTCATTCTCTCTACTTTTTCTGTTACATACAGGATCTGCTTCATCCCAAGACTGTTTGTCCTTAGTCACTAGAAAGCTATCAGAAGCCATGGGGTTGCTGGTTTCCTTGGCACAACCTACAGGAGAGAGAGGCTCCTTTCCAATCACAAAAGGAAAGAACTTCGATGGAGTATGATTGCGGTAAGTCAGGTCACATGGACACCCACTAATGAAACTCACCTGAGAAATGCACAGACATCTTAAAATTAGATTATTGAAGAGGTACCACAACTAAAATGGAATTATCATGATTGGATAAAACTAATCTCTGTTCTTGGAATGAGAGATGAAGTGGGGAGGAATAGTATCAGTTTCTTCTTGAGTTACAAGTGCTGACTAGGAAAGGATAGACATTGAACACCTGGGGTTCCACTAGACTAGAATGTAATTTAGATAAGCACCAAAAGCCCATTACACTTCTACTGTGCCAGTGACTCCTTGTGCTGATCAGGCCTAGCATTCAACCAGTTAACCTAAATCCTTCTCCACACAGTATAATAGGAATAATCCCTCTAAGACATTAAACTGATACATGTTTCATTCCACATAAATCATTTTGTCCTACTCCCTAGAGCTACTAACCCATTGATTCAAGGGCATGAGTCCTCCATAGGAAGGGCTAAAAAAAAAACCAAAAACAAAAACAAAAAAGAGACATGAGAGATATGATCTCTTTCTCTGCCATGTGAGGATATATAAAAAAGTTGTCCATCTGTTACCAGGAAGATGGTTCTAACCAGGAGCCAGACCATGCTGGCACCCTTACCTTATACTTCCAAACTCCATAACTATGATAAATAAATTTCTATTGTTTAAATCACTCAGTCTGTGGAAGATTGTTACAGCAGCCCAAACCTACTAAGACAACAAATTCATTATAGTTTGTTTTGTTTTGTTTTGTTTTGTTTTAATTTCTAGTCCAATAGTTCCAAACTATCTGCCATAATTGAATCTGGTTCTGATGCTTGCTTTATCTCTTCAGAGTGTGTTTTGCCTTTTAACATGTCTTGTAATTTTTGTTATTGTTGTTGTCATCATTGTTGTTAAAATCCAGATATGATGTATTAGATAAAAGGAATTTTTGTTAGTAAGCATTTAGTGAGACGTTTAATGGTCATCTAACCAGGAGTTACGCTATGTTTACTGTTTGTTTTACCTGTAGGTGTCAGAGGCTAATATTTCCTTTAGTGCCCTGGTTTTGTCTCTCCTTTTGTCTTTGGGTTTTCCTCTTCTTAAATAGATGAGCAATTTTTTTCAGTTTTATTCCCTTGTGATTATACCAAAGCCTCATGGATGTGGTGTTAAGGTGTTTCCCTTCTCCAATGTTGAAGATTAGAGGGAGCTGCAGTTGGTATTTTCTTTACCCCACATGTGTTAGCACTGGTAAATAGTTCTTTTCTGACAGGGCCAGGGCTGAGTCAGTAGTGTGTAGGCTGGCGTTCGGACCCTGACCACGGATGAGGTTTGAGCCCACACAAGTGGGGGCCACAGATGCACGGACCCTGGCCCCAGATATTACAAACCTTGACTCCAGAGCCTGCTGCTCAGGCACCGGGCTCTGGTGACATAAAGCCCTTTACGTAAGAATGATTCACAGCTGCGGGAGGGAGCATGCCACTTCGGTGCACTCTCCTCTCCCAAAACCACTATATAATGGTTGCTATTGCTGAATAAATTAAGCTAGCTGGTTCCTGCTCATGTAGGCTAGGCATACTTTCTTTTCACCAGGCATCTCACTGCTGAAAGCCCCCCAGCAGCTCCCTCGGCGATGACACCCTTGAAGGCAGGTCTTTATTAGAGAGAACGGAAGCTCTGGGTATGTTTCAAAATGGTTATTTTTCCCTACTCCCTGAAGGAAGAGCTAGGGGATTTTTCTCTGATCTTCACAGTGAAGACCTGGTAGGACTCCTGTGAGTAAAACTCATGAAAGTGTGGGGGATTTCTAAGGCTGTGTCCCAAAAGTTTTTATCTCTCAAGTGAGTCCATGCTCAGTCTTCAGCAATTAGTCAATTTTTTAAAGTGTTTCTACCAGTTGCTGACTGCATTTGGTGGCTCTGCTCCCTGTCAGCCATGATTCCCTATATTTACCTTCCTATCTCTCCAGTTTTCAGTGTGGTAATTTGCCCACCAACTTCGGTTTTCTGATGCACCCAAGAAATATTATTAATTTTCAGTAGATGAAAATTGAGTGATGATGACTCACAAACTGGACTGAAAACGAGAAATCTTCCAATTGTGTTATTATTTTACACTTCTTTATGAAACAGAACTTCAATGCATTGACAAAATGTATGCATTAGACTGAATTTACTATTTTTCCTGGATTTTCATATTAGCATATTACACAACATAATCTAATGTAAGGATTTTCATGTGTATCCTTAAATCATTATGAACAACAACGTATATGGGTCCTAGAAAAACACATTGTTCCTCTTCCCCAGTTCCCCAACACAGTTTCTCCCCTCCTTAATTCCCAATAAAAATCTACAAAAAAACCCCCCACATATATGGAAAAGCAGCAAAATCCACCACTAGGCTCTTAGTGCTTTAATTTTAAGTGTATGACGCAGCATCAATGTTGAGATAGTTATCATTAAATCTTTCCTGAAAAATAACATGGTGGCTTTGATAGAGATGGAAGACAAGCTTTTCAGTTCCGGGTATAACACCAACAAAATGTGTTACTCTGGACGAGTTATTTAATCTTACTTTTGTCAATTTCCTCATATAATAACAATAATAGCAAGAGTAAATATTAAATGAATGCTTACTGCTATCAAGGCACGATTCTAAACAATTTATATATATATATATTATCATTAAATCCTCAAAATAGCCTATGAGAAGTGTTGATGAAAAATATCCAGCCTAAGAGAAAACTTATAAGAGTTTATTTGAGTCAAACTGTCAACAATTGCTGGGAAGCAAAATCTCAATGGATTGAGAAAATGCTCTGCAAAATGACAGTTTGCACGTTTATTTTATACATAAAACCAAAGGAGGAAGGTTACATGAAATCCACTGGTGATAGATGAAGGGGATGGGAGAAAGCAAAGTGGGTAAATCTTTGGGATTGAATAACCGTACATTGGAAAGACAGGTACTTCTCCCACACAGGTGGGTGCAAGATAGTTAACAGTTAGCTTTTTACAGCACATAGAGATGGTAATGAAGAGATAAGCATAATAATGAGGAATTTTGCAGTTTTCAGCTCTGGTCTGGAAAAAAGGATTAAAAATTTTATTTTAGGTACAGAAAGACAAAGAACAGGCCTACTCAAAAGGCACAGATTAATATGAGGAAGCTCAAGATGAGACTTCCCGCCATGGCCCACCTTAGTTAAGAATTTTATGTTCACACCATCCTCTGTGGTTATTTTTCAGTCTCCTGAGCTTGTCAGGTATAACATGTGATCCCTTTTCTGTCTACAGAAGGAAAACTTGAGTCACAAAAAGGTTAAGTAATTCATGCAAAATTGTGTAACTATCACAAGGTTTCTGTGCCTGGTGCTTCAAAAGGACAAATATTCAATAAATTATTATGGAGTAAGGAAAAGTTATTGATCAAGAAGGCATGAACCGAAAAGATGGGAACTCTCCATATTTTCTCAAATCCATCTTAAGTGCGCCCCAAGTTCGTGCGCCCTATAAGTCTAGGGAAAGTAGGAGCGGCAGGGCAAGAAGTAGGATCCAAGGAAGTGCACAAATCTCCAAATCTTATTGTTCCTCGTTGGTCTGAGTTCAGTCCTGAGATTCCTGTACATGTCTGATAAAGTCATTGTTTTGCACACATTTCCTCACCTCTTCCATGAAATACTCTTTGACAGGGAGCTGTTTTTGAAAAATACTTAAGCCTCAAGAAGAATTCCTCTAGTCAATTAGCATATCTATAGCAGGATCTATTAGCCTGAGTCAGAGAGATGAGAGAGAGAGAGAGAAAGAGAGAGAGAGAGAGAGAGAGAGAGAGAGAGAGAGAGATTTCACTCTGCTACAGTTGCCCAACTGTTAAGTGGTGAAGACAGACTCTAAAGCCCTCCTTACAGGAGAAAAACATGTGATGATGAGTGAAAAGTATCCTAGGCAAAGGAATAAGTTCCATGCAATGGCCTGGGGGCAGAAATAAATTTTAAATGTTTGAAGTACTCAAAGAAGGCTAATATTATTGGAGCAAAATAAATAAGGTGAATAATTGAGTTCATATGAAATAGAATCTTTAGATAATGAAGTAGAGCCTGTGTTTTATTCTAATTGCAATGTGAAGCATGTGAGGGTTTACCAAATAGATTCATTTGTTTGCTGTTGAGAGACTAGATTGTAGAACAGATAGGCAAGAGTGGAAACAAGGGAGACTAACAAGGAAGCTGATGTAGTAATCCAGGCCAGGGATAGTGGTAGCTTGGACTAGGATGACAAGATTGTAAGAACTGTCTGGATTTGGGATACACTTTGCAGATACAGATGGCAGGACTCATAGACAGATTGGATGTTTAATGTGAGAAAAAAAAGAATTAGATCTGAAGCCTAGATTTTGGGGTGAAATGATGGATGAATGGCCATACCATTAACTGAGATGAGGGAAGGCTGCCATGGGGAGAGCAGATTGGGTGGAATATAGGACCTATTAACTTGGAAGCATTCATTAAAAATTCAAATGCTGATGTCAAGAATACAATTAGAGAGCCGGATTTGAAGCTCAAAAAGAGGTCAGAGCTACAGATATAAATTTGTGAGACTTTAGCATATAGATGTTACTTAAAGCCTGGAGTTTGGACGAGAACATCCAGGGAGAGAGTGTAGCTAGAGGAAAGTAGGGAATAGAGCAAAAATGAGATGAAGAGAGGAGAGAAGAGAAGGAGACCGGGCATCAGACTTTGGGAACTCTCACATTGAGAGATGAAGCAGAGATAGAGAAGCCAGAAGAGAAATCTAAGGAGTGGCTAGTGAATGGGAGAAAAACCAGTACAGTATGGTATCTAAGAAGGCTGCAGAAGAAAGCTTTCAAGGAGAGATCTCGGAAATCCTGCTGAGCGGTAAGATGATTTGGCAAGATAAAGATGCCTTTGACAAGAATTCAGTGCAGTTGTGAGGTGTGTGGGAGCCTAATTTGAGAAGGTGGAAAAAAAACAACTGAGAGGGCTTGCTGCTCTAAAGCTACACAAGAGATGAAATATGCTAAGTCTTGTAGACCATATTAGTGAGGTGTTTTGCTTTTTTATTTAAAGGATAATGTGGATCCATTGAAGAATTTTAAACAGGAAGTACTAAGGTCAAACTTACATCCTGAATGCTCACTCTGCCTACCGTGTGAAGAATGGATTCCTCAATTGCTACAGATGTCGATAGACCAACTAGGGGCTACTGTAGCAGTTTAGTGGGATGATGTTAGCTTGCACTAGGGTACTGATTGTAGAGGTGAGTAAAAGTGGATGTTGTCTAGAGAGAAATATTGATATTTAATAGATAAAATCAACAGGATTTAGCAAAGCATACAATTTTGGCAGTAATGGAGAGAGAGGTATCAAAGATGACCTTAATAGATACAATCATTATCAGTAATTTCAAGCATACAGTAGACTGAATACTATAATGAATTCTCATATTGCCCACTTATTCATTATCCAGTACCCAAAACCATGACCAATCCTGACCCATTCAAATTTCCATCAATTCCCAGCTTCTTATATATATTTTGAAACAAATCCAAAATATTTCCTATTTTATCCATTGTATTAGCTATTATATGTAAAGCTACTAGCAACATTCATGAACAAGGCTTTGCATGAACATATATATATATATATATATATATATATATATATTTGTTTGAGTAAATACCTAGGAATGGAATGCCTCAATTACATGGTAGATGTATATTTAACTTCTTAAGAAACTGTCAAGCAGGTTTCCAAAATGGTTGTACCATTTTACATGAGCAGTCCATGAGAGTTTCAGTTTCTTTGTATCCTTGGTGTCCTCAGTCTTTTAAAATTTTTGCCATTCAAATAGGTGTTGTACCAGTATTTCATAGAGATTTTAATTTGTATTTGCCCATTGATAAATAATGTTGAGCAGTTTTTCATGTGATTCTTTGTCATCCAGTTATCTTCTTCAGTGAAATGTATGTTCATGCATTTTACCCATTTTAAAAATTGGATTGTTTTTGTATTGTTAAATTTTGAGAGTTCTTTGAATGTTCTGTATAAAAATCCTTTATTAGATATAAACTTAAATATTTTCTCCCAGTCTGTGCTTGTATTTTCATACTCTTTACAGTATCTTTTGAAGAGAAAAAGTTTTTAATTTTAATTAAGTCTAATTTATCAATTTGTTCTTTTATGGATTGTGCTTTTGATGTTGTAATAAGAAATGTTAGCCTAATCCAAAGTCACAAAGATTTTCTCCTATTTTTCTCCCAGAAGTTTTATAACTTAAACTTCTACATTTTGGTGTATGGCCCATTTGAGTTACTTTTTACATGTAATGCAAAGAATGAATTAAACTTCATTTTTTGGCATATGGTTATCCAATTGTTCCCATGCCACTTTTTTTTGAAAAGACTATTTTTTCTCCACTGAATTCCCTTTGAATCTTTGTTTAAAATCAGCTGTTAATATATGTGTAGGTCTATTTCTAAACTCTCCACTCTGTTCTATTGATCTATTTGTCTGTCTTTACACTAATACCACCCTGATTTGATTACTGTAGCTTTATAATAAGCCTTGATATCAGGTAGTCTTCCAAATTTGTTTTCTTTTTTCAATGTTTTTGGGCAATTATTCTAGATCCTTTATATTTACATACGAATTCTAAAGTCAGTTTGTCAATTTACACACACACACACACACACACACCCTGCTGGGGAGTTAAGTAGGATTGCATAAATTTAAAGATCAATTTGGGGAGGACTGACAAATCAACAATATTGAGTTTTTTGACCTATGAACATGGTCTATCTCTCCATTTATTGACGTCTTCCTTTTTTT
>NW_017732554.1:312281-315738 GCF_001890085.2 Hipposideros armiger
ATTGTCGTTTGTCTTGAGATAGCTTTTGATTTCTTCCTTGATCACAGTTTTGACCCAGTCGCTATTTAGTAGCATGTTACTCAGCCTCCATGTATCTGCATGCTTTCCAGGTTTCTTTTTATTATTGATTTCTAGTTTTATAGCATTGTGGTCTGAGAAGATGCTTGATATGATTTCAATCTTCTTAAATTTATTGAGACTGGTTTTGTGTCTTAACGTGGTCTATCTTGGAAAATGTTCCATGTGCACTTGAGAAGAAGGTATATTCTGTTGCTTTGGGGTCAAATGGTCTAAAACTATCAATTAAATCCAGCTGGTCTAAAGTGTCATTTGAGGCCAATGTTTCCATCTTGATCTTCTGTCTGAAGGATCTGTCCATTGGTGACAATGGGATGTTGAAGTCCCCTACTATGATAATGTTGCTGTTGATCTCTGTCTTTATGTCTGTCAAAATCTGTTTATATATTTAGGAGCTCCTATGTTGGGTGCATAGATGATTACTAGGGTTATGTCCTCTTGTTGAATTGATCCTTTTATTATTATGTAGTGTCCTTCTTTGTCTTTCATTGTAATCTTCATTTTAAAGTCTATTTTGTCTGAAATAAGTATTGCTGCTCCTGCTTTTTTTCTCATTTCCATTTGCATGAAATATCTTATTCCATCCCTTTATTTTCAGTCTGTGTGTGTCTTTTGATCTGAGATGAGTCTCTTGTAAACAGCATATGCATGGGCCCTGTTTTCTTATCCACTCAGTCACTCTACATCTTTTGGTTGGAGCATTTAATCCATTCACATTTAAAGTGATTATTGATAGGTGCATATCTATTGCCATTTTGTTATTTGTATTTCTGATCTTCCTGGGTTAGCTTGTTTTCCCCTTTCTTCTGTTTAAAAAAGCCCTTGTTTACATTTCCTGCAATGCTGTCTTTCTGGCAATGAATTCCTTTAGTTTATTCTTTTCTGAGAAGCTCTTCAATTTTAAGTGATAGCCATACTGAGTAGAGCAATCTTGGTTGTAAGCCTCTGTTTTGCATCACTTTGAGTATTTCCTGTCACTCCCTCCTGGCCTGCAGTGTTTGTGTAGAAAAGTCAGCTGTTAGTCTTATAGGAGTTTTTTTGTATGTAACCTGCTGTCTTTCTCTTGCTGCTTTTAGGATTCTGTGTTTGTCTTTAACCTTTGCTATTTTTACTATGATGTGTCTTGGTGTGGACCTGTTTGGAGTCATCTTGTTTGGAACTCTCTGCACTTCCTGGGTTTGTATGTCGATTTCCTTCCCCAGGGTAGGGAAGTTCTCAGTCATTATTTCTTCAAATACATTCTCGATCCGTTGCTTCTTCTCTTCTCCTTCTGGTATTCCTATGATGCAAATGTTGTTGCGCTTGATGTTGTCCCACAGGTCTCTTAAACTATTTTCATTGTTTTTTATTCTTTTTTCTTTTTGNAGGGGATATCTCAGTAAAAATATTACTGAGGGTGAAGTCTGCAAATTTACTCCCAATTTTTTCTTCTAGGAGTTTTATGGTTTCAGGTCTTACATTTAAGTCTTTAATCCATTTTGAATTTGTTCTTGTATTTGGTGTAAGTAGGTCGTCCATTTTCATTTTTTTGCACATGTCAGTCTAATTTTCCTAGCACCATTTATTAAATAGAATATCTTTACTCCAATGTAAATTCTTGCTTCCAATGTCATAGATTAAATGACTGTATATGGATGGGTTTATTTCTGGGATCTCTATTCTGTTCCATTGGTCTCTGTGTCTGTTTTTATGTCAGTACCATACTGTTTTGATTACCGTAGCATTGTAGTGTGATTTGAAGTCGGGTAGCGTGATACCTCCCAGTTTGTTCTTATTTCTCAAGATTGCTGTGGCTATTCGGGGTCTTTTATGGCTCTATATAAATTTTTGAATTATATGTTCTATTTCTGAGAAAAATGTTCTTGGTAGTTTGATAGGAATTGCATTGAATCTATATATTACCTTAGGTAATATTGACATTTTAATTATATTAATTCATCCTATCCATGAACATGGTATGTTTTTCCATTTATTTGTATCTTCTTTGATTTCTCTCTTCAACGTCTTATAATTTTCTTAAACTTATTCCTAGGTATTTTATTCTTTTTGAAGTAATTGTGAATGGGATTTGTTTCCTGATTTCTTCTTCTGAATGTTATTATTGGTGTATACAAATTCAACTGATTTCTGAATGTTAATTTTGTATCCTGCTACCCTACTAAATTCATTTATCAGTTCTATCAGTTTTTTGGTGGAGTCTTTGGGATTTTCTATATATAGTGTCATGTCATCTGCATATAATGACAATTTTACTTCCTCCTTTCCAATTTGGATGCCTTTTATTTCATTTTTTGTCTTATTGCTGTGGTCAGAGCTTCCAGAACTATGTTGAATAGAAGTGGTGAAAGTGGGCAGCCTTGACTTGTTCTTGATTTTAAGGGGAAAGCTTTAAGCCTTTCCCCATTGAGTACGATGTTTGCTGTGGGCTTATCATATATGACCTTTATTATGTTGAGATATGATCACACTATTCCCACTTTGCTAAGAGTTTTTATCATAAATGGCTACTGGATTTTGTCAAATGCTTTTTCTGCATCTATTGATATGATCATATGATTTTATTTTTCATTCTGTTAATGTGATGTTTTACGTTAATTGATTTGTGGATATTGAACCAACCTTGCATACCAGGAATGAATCCCACTTTATCATGGTGTATGATCTTTTTAATATGATGCTGAATTCGGTTTGCTAGTATTTTGTTGAGGATTTTTGCATCTATGTTCATTAGGGATATCGGCCTGTAGTTTTCTTTTTTTGTAATATCTTTGTCTGATTTTGGGATGAGAGTAATAGTGTCCTTATAAAATGTGCTTGGGAGCTTTCCCTCTTTTTGTGTTTTTTGGAATAGTTTGAGGAGAATAGGTATTAATTCTTTTTTGAATGTTTTGTAAAATTCACATGTGAAGCCATTTGGTTCCGGACTTTTGTTTGTTGGAAGCTTGTTCATTCCTGACTCAATTTCTTTGTTAGTAATCAGTCTGTTCAGAGCTTCTGTTTCTTCTTGGTTCAGACTTGGTAGATTGTATGCTTCTAGAAATTTACCCATTTCTTCGACATTGTCAAATTTGTTGGCATATAGTTGCTTGTAGTATTTTCTTACAATTTCCTGTATTTCTGTGGCATCTGTTGTCATTCTCCTCATTAATTTCTGATTTTATTAATTTGGGTTGTCTGTCTCTTTTCTTGGTGAGTCTGGCTAAGGGTTTGTCAATTTTGTTAATCTTTTCAAAAAACCAGCTCTTGGTTTCATTGATTTTTTTTGTTTTGTTTTTGTTGTTGTTCTCTATTTCATTTATTTCTGCTCTGGTCTTTATTATTTCCTTCCTTGTATACCCTTTCAGCTTGTTTTGTTGTTCTTTCTCCAGTTCCCTTAGGT
>NW_017732554.1:317212-367854 GCF_001890085.2 Hipposideros armiger
ATTCCTTCAAGTGTGTTCTTCATTTCAGTTACTGTATTCTTTAGTTCTACCTGGTTGTTTTTTATGATTTCTGTATCCTTCTTTATGTCCTCCCTAAGTTCCTTAAACATTCCTATCATCAGTGCTCTAAACTCTGTCTCTGGAAGGTTGGATACCTCTATTTCATTTAGTTCCATTTCTTGAGGTTTCTTCTGATATTTTACTTGGGACATGTTTCTTTGTTTCTTCATTCTGGCTATCACTCTGATTGCTTTGATGTAGTAGATCACCAGACTCGACGTGGTCTCCTCTTTAAGTCCTTTGTTTAGAGGCTCTGTTTATCTAGTGTCCAGGGAACTTCTTTGGTTGTATATCTTATAAATTATATGTAATTTTGATGTTATCTTGGGAGTCAGTTGCTACAGCATCTGTCTATTCTGCCATATTACTGGAAGTCTATTTTGGTCTTCTTTAATTTCTTTAAGTAGTGTGTTTTAATTTTCAGTGTGAGTCTTTCATATCTTTTGTGAGATTTATCCCTAAGTACTCATATTGTTTGATACTATTATAAATGGTATTGTTTTTCTAAAATTATTATTTCTGATCATAACTTTTCAGTATACAGAAATGTCTGGACATTTTTAAAATAGATCTTGTACCCTGCAATCTTGCTAAATTCATTATTAGCTCTAGTAGTGCTTTTCTAGCTTCCTTGGGATTTTCTTAGTACATAATTTTGGTATTTTCAAATAACGAGTTTTACTTGTTTGTCCCCAATAGATATCTTTTATTTATTTATTTTATTTATTTTCTTTATTTTATTTTATTTATTTTCTTTTATTATTGCAGTGTCTAGAACCTCTCATACAAGGTTGAATACAAGTACTGAGAGAAGATATCCTTGTCGTGTTGTTTATTTTAGGGAGAAAACATTCAGCTTTTCACCATGACACATACTATGACTTTAATGTTTCTACGTTTTGATTATTGCTTTGATTGTTTTCCTACACCAAGGAAAAATAATTTTGGAAGTTATAACAGCACTAAAGTAAGACCTAATGATTACACTAGATATTAATATTCTTGGTATCAATATTCAAATATCTAGTTATATAATTTTCAAAATAAGAGATGGTTGGAGTTAAACCTTTTTTATTAATAAAAAAATTGGTTCAAGCAGTACAAACTGCTATTGGAAATCTCTGTTTTGGCAACGTTGTGGGCTTCAGGGTATAAAAGGTACGTTTTCCAGATCAGTGTATATTTTACATATCTACGAGGTGTGATAAAAAAATATGGCGAATGCTGCAGCCAGTCACCATCCAAAGGCAGAGATCTTTAATACAGGAAGCGGTGTGTTGAACCTTAGTAACATTGTGTGACAAGTTTCAACTTGTTTAATGCAGTCAGTTAGGTGTGAGCTACAGTTGAGAGAAGGTGTGTTTTATAGTGTGCCCTAAATCATCTTCCACCATGACAATGCTCAGTGTCACACATCGCTTCTGGTATACAGCAATTTCTGTCAAATAAAAATATTACAGTGTTTTCTCATTCACCTTATTCACCAGATCTGGCACTATGCAACTTCTGGCTCTTCCCTAAAGTCAAAAAGACCATGAAAGATAAATGTTTTAAATCCATTCAGGACATCAAGGCAGCCACAACAGCACAACTAAAGACACTCACAAAAGAAGATTTCCAGAACTACTTCAGAAAGTGGCAAGAATGATGGGTAAGTGTGTTTGAAGTGAGAGGGATTAATGATAATGTGTCTTTTACTGTAATAATTTTTAAAAAATTTAAACATTCACCATATTCTTTGATCCATACCTTGTGTAATATTGATTCACTATTTTTTTTGTGACTTTAGTAATTCTGCATGTGCTGGAAGAATCTCCTTTCTTACATATAGTTAATTTCTTCTCTGTAGTATTTCATGACCATGACTTTTTTTTTTTGTTAGCTGAGCCATTCTGCCACCTGAGCTCAGCTGCAGCTCAGCTCGGGCCGGGAATCAAACAGCTGTTGCTCAGAGCTCGCACTCTTGAGTGAGCTGTTAACCAACTGAGCCACTCGGCCAGCCCATGACCATGACTTTTAAAAACATGGTTTATACTATTATAAAAGTAATATATATTTATTATAAAAGGTTCCACAAAGTCAGAAAAGTGTAGAGAAAATAAAAATTGCTTCCAAATCCATATCCTACTGAACTATTTTTAACAGTTTGTTGTACATCCTTCATAATTATACATATTTACACATAATTATGTATAAGGAAACATACATATACACATATACTCTTTTTGAAAATTTTTATGAGTTTATTTGAGCCCAAACTGATGAAATAGGCCAGCAAGCAAGACATCAAATGCTTCCTACATGTATACTTTTTTCTTTTATTAACTAAAAAAAATTTTTTTAATTACAGTTGACATTCAGTATTGAAACAATATTGGAATAATATTGGAACAATGTATAATGAAACCAATTTTACCATAGGTAATTGATATAAACAAGAGTTAAGTTCCTAAGTCAACTTGTCAGTGTTAAACAAAACAGCATATGCTATATGAAAACTTCATATATTAATTTCTGCTTCTACTTATGATGAAGTAGTTTGTATCACACAAACCTTCCTGTTTTGAACTACTTTAAAAAGTGAAAAAAGACTGAAATAGCTGTTTGAAGATATGGAGGAGCAACCAAAAAAATCAAGGATTTAGGGGACCAGGTTGAAGAACAGAGAGGAATAGGGCAAGAAACAACAGAAAAGAGAATGAAGGTCTAACACACATGTAATACGAGTCTCAGTAGGAGAGAAGAGAGCGAATGGGACAGAGCAAAAACTTAACAAGAGAATGCTGAGAATTTTCCAAAATTGAAATAAAAAAATCAAGTCATAGGTTTCAGAAGCTCTAAAATTCAAACTTGGATAAGTCGAAAGAAAATCACTCCTAGGCCATCACAGTATAGCTTCTGAAAGACAAAATAAAAAACATAATTTAAAAAATTACAGAAAAAAAGGCAAATATTACTTCAAAAGAGCTACAGATAGTAAGATGGGGAACTACTTTTCCAATAAATACAGTGGAAAGCAAAAAAAAGGAAAATCATAAAAACTGTTGAAATAAAACCATTTAAAATCTAGAATTTCATATCCAGTGAAACATCTTTCACAAATGAAGGGGAAATAAATTTCAGGTCAAAAGAACAACAACAGTAAGAGTTTATCACCTGCAGAACAGCACAACAATATAAGGGGGTTCTTTAATTATAAGGAAAAGGAATCAGGAAGACCACAAATATAGTATGTGGGTACATACAAAAGCATATTGACTATTTAAAACAGCAATAATAATGTTCTGTAGGGTTTGAAATACATACAGATTTAGATTATATGTTAACAGTATCACAAAAAGAGGAAGTAGTAAATGAAGTTTAAGTGTTCTTGCATTGTTAGGAAGGTTGTAAAAGTAATAATTTAGGCTAGACATTAAAAAGTCGAGGCTACATATTGTAATATCTAGAATATCTCTAAAAACAATAAAAACATATAAATAAGTTAATGAAAGAAAGGAAACTGCATAATAAAATATTAAATTTTAATCCAAAGGAATGTAAGAAAGGAAACAAGGGATGGGAATAAGATAGTAGTAGGAAACAAAGGATAATATATTATGTATACCCTAATGTTATTTATAGCTTCATTAAATTTATTATGACCTAAATAATCCAATTCAAAGACAAAAAATTGTCATACTGGATTAAAAAACATTTATAATGCTTATATAGGACATATTTTAAACATAAAGACACAAAAAGATGTAACGGATTTAACAAAAGATATTCCATAAAACTACTAAGAGAAATACAATTGGTATACCTGTAATAATATCAAACAAAGGAGACTACACACAGCTAGAAGTAGTAATCCAGTTAAAGAGGGATTATTTTATAATGATAAAAGAGTCCATTCCACAGGAAAATATAACAATCTTAAGAAGTGTGCACCTAATAAAACAGCATCAAATTATATAGTAAAGCCGATAGAATTAAAAGTATAATTAGAGAATCCACAAACTTTAACTCTCATTTTAACACATCTCTCTCAGTAACTGATAAAACAATTTGATCAAAATACTAGAAAAAAGATTTAAACAACACAATAATGAATTTGACTAGTTGACAATATGTAGAGTTTTGCACCTAACAAATGTAGAACACACATTATTTTCAAGTATACATGAAATAATTGGTAAAATAACTATATACTGGGCAATGTTTCAACAAATATGATTGAACTGAAATTATATTGAGTATATTATCTGTCTACAGTGTAAGCTAGAAATCAATAATTGAAAAGCTAGAAAATTTCCAAATATTTGAAAATTAAGCAACTGTATCATATATATGTATATATACATATGTATACACATATCTGTGTGTATGCATATATATGTGTGTGCATTATGTGTTATATATAATCCTTTTTGTTTCACTTAACACTAGATGGTATTTTTTCACATATTTTTCCTCATGGACATAGCCTAAGACTTTCTTGTCATTTTCTTCATAGAAAGCATGAAACTTCAGGGAAGCCACAATTATGTAGATTCCTATTTAAAGAGAGGATTGAAAGAAAACCGTTGTGTTTCTGCCCCCAGAGGCTTCTTCTACTGGCTACTTCCAGTCTTTTTCTCAGTATCTCAGGCCCTCTCGTCCAAAATGCATCATAAAGGATCAAACACACTTTAATCAGGCTTTTGCCTGCTCTTTTGGAAGGGAAATTTATTAGAGGGAAGCAGGATAGAATCCTGTGTTTTAATTTGCTGACTTTTTCAAAGGGAATGTGGAGAAAGAAATAGGAATTAGAGAGAAATAACATTTAGTTTATTTCATCCTCAAAGGTGAGGTGCCCACGTCAGTTCCGCTTTAGATAGGAGGAACTGGAAGCTCAGTGAGACAGCGGCATCGCAGCCCAGGTTGGCCCCTGCCTGTTCTGCCTCACTTGGCAACAGAGCCGGTGACTGCTGGGTAGTTTTTTTTAGGGGGAGAATCCAGACTGTGTGTTGAACAACTTGCAACATTTTATGAAACTCAAGGCTTTCAGAAGCAGTTCCTCTTTGTTAATGAAGTCATTACTTACATATATTTTTTAGAAAGACCATTATTTTTTACTAACAATCTTGTAATTTTTCGAAGACCAGAGTATTAGAAAATGGGTAATTTGCATTTTAAAATTGCATTCACTTTCCCATTCTATATAACAATGTAGTATGAATGTAATTGGAAATTTAAAATTACATTAGCCAATTTGGGGTATGGAGTTTAGAAAATGAAATAGGACTGTCAACTATTTTAAAAACACTCTAACTTTGGTTTTCTTAAATTTAATTCTTAACAGGAGAGCTTTTTATTAATTCATATGGAGTGAGTTTACACTACTGTAAGGAAGAAAATAATTCCGTAATTTTTGAGGAATGCTGTCCTTTGGTCCACTGCTGTTTCACTTGGAGTTGAAATGGTGGAGACTGCGGTCAGATCAGCGGAGCAGTTGCGGCTGTGCCATGTGAGTTTCCCAGCGCTCTGGCGGGATCCGCAGAGGAGCGAGTTGCGGCCTCCGGAAGTCTGAAGTCCAACACTCAGCGTGCTGGTCCCGCGGCCTCCCCAGCAGCCCGCAGCCGCCTCTCCTGACCGCTTCAGAAAAGGCAGACCCTTTCCCAGCCAGGTGAGGTCGGGATTGTGATTGAGCTTGCTGTTACCGAGGGCGCACGGCAACTAGGGGGACCGACGCTTGCTTGCCACTGCAGAATTCAGGGGATGACCCGGGTCAGCCAGGGGTGTCCTAAAACGGGGAAGATGAGTGTTTTTCCTATAGAAAGTAAAGACTCTTCTCTTTAGCACTTCGTTTAGAATATGGTTAGAATATTTAGCACTTCGTTTAGCACTGGTTAGAATAAGATTTCAACAGGTAGCAGAGCGATCACATGGGGCAGGTTTGGGACGCCGTCTCCCCCGCTTCCACCCCCCTCCCTTCCCTAAAGTAAATTGACGAGCCTAAGCTGTGTTTTCTATTCGGCTTTACAGCCCCTGGAGTCCGTGGACACAGTGGGCAAAGAAGGCGGCCAGGAACGCGCCCCCCCCCCCCCCCCCCAGGCCAGAGAAGGGCTTGGAGCGCGGCCGCGAGCGTCCCGGCGCAACTCCGCGCAGACGCCGGCTTAGTAACCGCAGAGTCTCGCAGGGCAACGGTGGAGGAAGGAAGCGGAATCGCCCGCCTACCCTCGCCGAGATGCACAACGCTTCGTACTCGGAGCTGGGGCTCTTCAACACGTCGTGCCCCGACCCTGCGCTGGGATGCCTCAACGAGTGGAGCCCGCCGCCGCCGCCGCCGCCGCCGCCGTTGGCCTTGGCCGTGCCAGTCGTCTACGCGGTGATCTGCACCGTGGGGCTGGCGGGCAACTCTGCGGTGCTGTACGTGCTGCTGCGGGCGCCCCGCAAGAAGACTGTCACCAACCTGTTTATCCTCAACCTGGCCATCGCTGACGAGCTCTTCACGCTCGTGCTGCCCATTAATATCGCCGATTTCCTGCTGCGGCAGTGGCCCTTCGGGGAGATCATGTGCAAGCTCACTGTGGCCATCGACCAGTACAATACCTTCTCCAGCCTCTACTTCCTCACCGTCATGAGCGCCGACCGTTACCTGGTGGTGCTGGCCACCGCAGAGTCGCGCCGGGTGACCCGCCGCACGTACGGCGCCGCACGCGCCGTGAGCCTGGCGGTGTGGGGTCTCGTGACGCTGGTTGTGCTGCCCTTCGTGGTCTTCGCCCGGCTGGACGACGAACAGGGCCGGCGCCAATGCGTACTGGTCTTCCCGCAGCCCGAGGCTTTCTGGTGGCGGGCGAGCCGCCTCTACACGCTTGTGCTCGGCTTCGCCATCCCGGTGTCCACCATCTGTGTCCTCTATATAGCCCTGCTCTGCCGGCTACGCGCCATACGCCTCGATAGTCACGCCAAGGCTCTGGACCGCGCTAAGAAGCGGGTGACTTTCTTGGTGGTTGCAATCCTGGCCGTGTGCCTCCTCTGCTGGACGCCTTACCACCTGAGCACCGTGGTGGCGCTCACCACCGACCTCCCGCAGACGCCGCTGGTCATCGCTGTCTCCTACTTCATCACCAGTCTGAGCTATACCAACAGCTGCCTCAACCCCTTCCTATACGCCTTCCTGGACGACAGCTTCCGCAGGAGCCTTCGCCAGATGTTAGCGTGCCGCGCCGCCGCCTGACGTCCCCACGCGCCCCGCTCCCGCACCCCGGCATCGCCAGCCCTGCGGCGGTCAGAGTTCTGTTCCTGACCCACAATCTTCCAGACGCTCCCGCCCCAAAACTTGTTAGAGATGCAGATTCTCGGACTCCGCCTCAGATCTAGTGAATCTGAAGCGCTGTGGGTGCAACCGAAATTTGAATTTGCCAGGTCCATTGCGGCTGAGAACGCACACTGGCTGCTTCCTAAAGCCGAAGGGCATTGAGGCGACCCCTGAACTTGACATGGGAGGGTTGTAAGGGGAGGTGAGGAAGGCACAAATGCTGGGAACATCCTTCCCCGTCCCCATACTTGCCTCCCTCCCAAGCCGTGCGCAACACCGGCTCTAGGTGGACACCTCCACTCTATTACCGGGTGAAGGCCGAGGATGCCGCGGCCCGCCCCCGGAGTCAGCTCCGCGCTTGTCTCTCTGCGCTTTGCTTCGGTTTCTAGTAGCGCCTGGCTGTGCTTTGCTCAAGCTGAGAAACAGCCGGCCGGGTCCCCGAGTCCTTCTCCGAGTGCTTTAACAGATGGAGAAGAGAGTCAAGGCGCGTGCGTTCCTCGCCCTCTTCTCCCAGGTGCGCTAGGCTGGCCGACGCGAGAGGAAGGGAAGGGTGTGTGTGTATGTGTGTGTGCGTGCGTGTGTGTGTGTAGCAGAGGCGTGGGTGGAGGAGGCTGGAGCTCGACTGTGACTCCCTACAGTAGTGATAAGACTAGTGATAATTCCCCCTTCCTGTTCCAGCCCCTTTCTTTGCATTTCCCCTTTCTTACCCCTGCGGCCACCTGAAAACGCTACAAGACTTTTAGGCTCTAGGGGTACTCAGCTCGCTTCACTGGAGAAAGGCCAGCAGCCAGTTACCCAGCCTCCCGCTTGTGGCACCCCTCTGCGGAGCCAGCTGCCCAGCGCGGAGCGTCGTAAAATAGATCACTGTTTTTGCAGTTGAGCGCACCAGCTGACCTCCTCTTTACACCACCTGCTTACTAGTCATCGCTTCTTTCTACCCCCATTCCCCTTTGTCGTCGTGGACCTCTCTCATACATCTTGAACCAGTTCGTTGCAATTCTTTGTGTATTGTTTTCCAGGACTGAGAACTTTATAAATATATATGTCCTAACCTCACAAATTTCTGAGGAAAAAATGAGATTAAAGAGAAATGTATATGCATTCTTTCATTCCCTTTCTCCTGGTATTCTTCATCCCTTGCACTTTGAGAGCCAGGAAACTGAAATGACTAACGCCCTTGTATTTCTCTCTCCTGGAGATTTCTTTCCATGGAGAGCTATGTATATAAGGATTATGTATGCTTTATTCCTTAGTCCCAGACAGCACCTGGTAGTTGGGTGAATCTAATGTCTGGTTCTGGAATCACAATGGAAACTGGCAGCACCATGATCTTAATTAATTAATTAATTAATTAATTAATTAATTTATCTCCACTTATGGGAGATGAAAGTTGATGAAGAGAGAGGACTGACACATGGGTTTGCCCAAACATTTGCAGCTGAAGGCTCAGACGTGAGGGCAGAGCTTTAACCAGACTATGGTGATTGATTATAGTTTTCCAAACAGGAATGAAAATTTCTAAAAATATTTCTTTCCTATGACTCGGTGTTAAGTGTGAGTGAAAGTGTTAGTGTCACCAGCAGGTTTTGTTTACTTAGTTTGATGGGCATCAATCAATTGCTTAATTATTTAAGTTCAAAATACCTTTTTAAAAATATGTGGAAGGGAAAAACTATCACTTGGATCGGGGGATGCAAATCCCATCTCTGATTTGGGTGAATGAGAATTGCTTCTTTAGCCTCAAAGTTATTAGGATCAATGAGATAATTGCTAGTTATCAGTTTAGAACATGTAAATTTAGAAACCTCCTACCTTGGATGACTGATAACAGCAAATTGTTCAAACTACAGTTTTTCATCTCCAATGCATTTTGAATGATGGACATTATGGCATTTGAACAGTCCTGTATTAGTGGGCCTCAGCGGCCTCTTGGAATTCATTGTAGTATCTCTGAAATTTCTTGGAAACATTTTATTGATTTTCTTTTTTTTTATTGGAGAATTGGGGAAGGGAACAGTGTTGGGGAGTGGGGAAGGGAAACATTATGTTTTTCCAGAACCCATCAGCTTCAGATCAAGTTGTTGTCCTTCAACCTTAGTTGTGGTGGGCGCAAGCCCAGCTCCAAGTTCAGTCACCACTTTCAATCTAGTTGTGGGGGGCATAGTCCACCATCCCCTGCGGGAGTCAAACCAGCAACCTTGTTGCACACTGAGCCATCCGGCCTCCCATCGGCAGCTCGTGGCTGCTCAGCTCAAGGTGCCATGTTCAATCTTAGTTGCAAGGGGGTGCAGCCCACCATCCTCTGCGGGAGTTGAACCAGCAACCTTGTTGTTAAGAGCAGACGCTCTCACCAGCTCAGCGGCAGTTCCACTGGGGCGCAGCTCACTGGCCCGTGTGGGAATTAAAGTGGCGACCCTGCAGCTCAGAGCTCGCGCTCTAACCAACTGAGCCACTCGGACGGACCCCTTGTTGATTGTCTTGATGACTCAAAAATTATTTCATGACTCCTCAATAATTTTTAAAAATTAAAACTTTAATCTTAGAATAGCTGTTGTATCACCTAATGTGATGAACAAAGAGTAGAGTGTCCACAAATAGAACCAGGTGCAATCATCTGAATTTGAAACCCCATCTGTCTTCATAAAATCGGTAATCATACTTTGACATCTTCTGGACACAGATGGGGAGAAAAGAGTGATCCATGTGTCCACTGCATCATCCCTACCACAGATCGACCTGGAGCTGCCTTGGAATATTTGGATAGGACTGCTAAAAAAACATACAAATTGATATTGCTGTGTTGTCTGGAGAAAGGCATGGATTGGCATCCTAGTATGGCATATGTTTGATTAAATAGGACTCAGTAGTTAATTTCACCCCAGCTTTCTAAATCATTGGATAAACTGTTGTTTCATTATTTCTGGTTGTTGCCTTCATATTAACATGGAGAAGTCCAGATTGTATGTCTCAGACTTCTTTCTTGTGTCTTAGGTTCTAAGTAAAATAAATATGCAAATAGTCATGTAAAAGTAGAATGTCTTTTGATCATTGTATTGCAGAGGTTTTAACACTGTGTTGAATTCTTGCAGTCTTTGTGTATGTGTTGAATTTTGTAGTCTTCATGTAAACTATGCTATTTAAAAACGTCTGTTTGGTTTTAGTTGGTAAAGTTATATAATATATGTGTTTAGGCTTCCTCTTGAGCATGCAGAAACTCTGCTAGTCAACACTGAGAGAAGCTCAGTTAAAATGAAACTGAAACATTCTGTGTGATAAGTGAATATTCTCTTGCCTGAGAACATGGGATCCATAATTCAATCACTTTAGTGTATATGCAGTATTAATTTTTTAAATAGTGTCTTATGAAAAAGTTATCTAATGGATAAGCAGTGAATAAATAGAAGTATTTGACAGGACAAAATTAAGAATAAAATTTCCCCCTTTATTTTGGTTGATTGTGAAAATGATGTATAACTGCTGATTAGCACAAAAACTCTAGAACATATGCTGGGCAGATAAAGGATGATAAGCTTTTATCATATAATCACAAACCTCATTTCCTGAATGTTTGAGCACTTGTGTGGAGAATGAAAAGGGAAGAGATTTCTTATTAGCATATACATTACTGTTCTAGCTAACACTAACCATAGATTGGCACAAATATATGCAAGGTAGAGGCTCTAACCAGAAAACATCATACTTAATAAAAACTCTCCTTTCCTCAGCAACATGCTGGGAAAATAACGAACAGTATCCCACCATGGACAGCAATCACCTATGATTATTAATGTTAAAGAAGAAATTGGAGAATGTTTCACATAATGGTCTTATATTATTAGGGCAGATTTGGGTCTGGCACTTTGGTTCCTACTATATATACACAGAGTGTTGACTATAAAAATAGTTTTCCAGGTAGTTCACCAAAAGAGCGTTTATTTGGGAAAAGAAAAAGGCAAAAACCATCGCAGCAGTGTGAGAATGTGCTCCTCTGGTTGGCCGCCTACATGCAAAGTAACTCTCCTCCCAAGATGGCCCCCATATATATACATATATATATATATATGTATATATATATGTATATGTATATATATATGTGTATATATATATATATATATATATATACACACATATATATATATATATATCTCCCCTAGGAAGTTAGAACCATGAAGTTTTAACAGGAAGTTGGGACTAGAGAGTAACAGGAAGCCCAGCTCTATCCATAGACCTCCCAGTTCTTGGGTTAGTTTTCTTAAACTGCCAGTTCACTTTTATCAAGAGAAAGTGAGATACAAGGCAGTGGATTGATTTGGCCAGGCCCACAAAGACACATCACAACCAATCAGAGCCATCTGTTTCTTCTTCTAGGAATCATCTCATCCTATTCCAGCAGAGATGAAACTGGTTGCAATGTATAATTTGAAATTATTAGATAATAGAAAACATTGATACCTTTGAAATATTTAATGGGTCAAGCAGTACATACCTACTATTACATCATGTGATACAAAGGGAGGATAAGTAAATAATAAAACTTTAGTTCTAACTCAGAGTCTTGGAAGTGTGTAGTGTTGTTAAAGGTTATATAAGAATAAAAATTCCTGAGCTGCCGCTGAGCTGCCAACAAGTGGCAGGATGGCTCAGCTTTAAAAAAAAAAAAAAAGAAAAGAATAAAAATTCCTTGACCAGGGGTGGTTGCACTCTCTACTCAAATACAAAAATACTATAATCTGCATGCTTTATGCATATGGTGTTGTGCTCCAGGGCATACCATTTATGTCAAATACAGTGTTAATGGCACCTCCGTTTCTATAGAACAGAGTTTTGTAATGGATAACATTGTCCTTGAATTTAGAGCAAGATACATTTAAAAAAATACCATATCTCATAAGGTTACAAGAAAACATATCACATAAATTAATAGAAAAAAAAAGATATAAAGGGAAGGAAAGTTAAAATTACAACTCTGAGAAACTTGTGGAAAACTACATGCTTCTCACGAGTCAGAACAGGCTTTCTCTTTTGACAAATACCTTCTGGCAGTGAGAGTAGATTACATCTCCCACAAAGGCCTCAAGTACCATTCTGCACACCGACCAGAGGCCCCAGTGGATCACGGCCTGGAAAGTCAGCTCACATCTTCCTGTGAAATCTGTATCTTCTGACAAAGACTGTGTGACCAATAGAAGTGTCCTGAGGCTGAGTCAGTGACTGCACTAACTAGACCACTGCACACCACGGAAAGAGTGGGTGGAATTTTAGTGTCAAATTGTGTATGGTCAACAATACAGGAGAGGTGGTTAGTGTTCCTAAATACAGGAACTTAGGATTTATGGATCCTAAATACAATAGTAATTACAAAATGGATATTGTGAGTGGTTCATCTATTTGACAAATTAGTTTACTTTAAACAGCAGTGAATTATCAGAAAAGACTATTCAGTATAGGCTATATGAATGAAGCAATCATATTAGAAAGATGTTTATGCTCAGTGAGTGAAAAATAAAAGTTGTTTAATTAATTCTTTAAAAAAAAGATTTTATTGGGGAATTGGGGAAGGGGAACAGTGATGGGGAATTGGGGAAGGGGAACATTATGTTTTTCCAGGACCCATCAGCTTCAAGTCAGTTGTTATCCTTCAACCTTAGTTGTGGTGGGTGTAAGCTCAGCTCCAAGTTCAGTCGCCACTTTCAATCTAGTTACGGGGGGTGTAGTCCACCATCCCCTGCGGGAGTTGAACCGGCAAACTTGTTGCACACTGAGCCATCCGGCCTCCCATCAGCAGCTCGCAGCTGCTTAGCTCAAGGTGCCGTGTTCAATCTTAGTTGCGGGTGGGCGTAGCCCACCATCCCATGTGAAAGTTGAACTGGCAACCTTGTTGTTAGGAGCACATGCTATCACCAGCTGAGCCATCCTGCCACCTGTTGGCAGCTCAGTGGCAGCTCAGCTTAGGCACAGCTCACTGACCCATGTGGGAATTGAACCAGCAATGCTGTTGCTCAGGGCTCGTGCTCTTAACCAATTGAGCCACTTGTCCAGCCTAATTAATTCTATTTGTTATTCTCTGTTAGGAGGAACCAAACTGATAAGTCTGTGGGAGCTAGGTTTGTTCTGTACTACTTAAGAGATAAAAGATGGACTTGCCTGCCACCTTAAGGATGACTTATACAGAAAAATCAGGTTTTGTAGTTGCAGCTGTGCTAGCCTTTCAAAAAATTTATTATATACTCAGAAAACTTCAAGAAAAAAGTGATTTTTCTTCACTTGCTGGGTTCCTATCTTTCTATGTTTCCTAATTATCTTTTCTAACAGCATAATATTCCAGAGAGTAAAAATACAATAATCATTACTATTTCTCTTTTGCTATTCCTTTATTATTCGTATTTAAAATACATTTTTCTTATTACTATAATGAGTATCTTCATCTTTATGCATACGTTTCATCTCTCTTTTATTTGTATCATTTCCTACGGAATGGCTAGAAGTAGAATTACTCTCTCACTTTCTCATCTCTAAGGCCTGAAGCTCTTACATTTTTTCCTTCTTCCTCTTGTCATGTGAAAGAAGTGTCTCCCCAGTCAAACATCAACCACATTGAGTGTGCTATCTGTTCTTTTTCTTCTCACCTTCTCAAAGGCTTATTCCTTTTGGCTATTCCCATTCTCCCCTAAATTATCTACATCCAGCTTGTACTACACAATGTTTATTGGTTTCAAACATTCTAATATCTTCAACAATAAAAAAAAGCTTCCTTAAACTCTTCTTTGCAGATGAATGCTAGCTAATAAATGTAGACAGAATTACAGTATTAGAAAAGTCACAATTTTGCAGTTCGAATATCAACAATTTTGTAATATTGATTCAAGCAAGGCTTATCAATGGATACTGAAACTATTGAGTGAAAGATTTATTGGGAACAAGGATATTTTAATGGTACCAAGATATCACCCCAAAGATTGCATGCTAATTCAAGGGTAAATTCATAACTTTATAAATGAGAAACCTTGTTGGATTGTCTAGTAACCAATTTAGTATGATTAATGACAAGACAACCTGACATTATGTGCTATGCACAGTAATATATATGCCATGCACTATAATATATACAAGACCACTGTGGTGTATTTAACTGTAACTTTATGAAATATTTGACTAACTTCTGGTTAACAGAGAAAAACTAGGGATAGAGGAATATGGAAAAGAATACCATGAAGAAACAATCATACAAATCTAGAACGTGGGAGAATTCTATAAGACAACCATCTTGCTGAATTTTTCAAAAAGTCAGTGTGACACACCCACAAGAGATGAGGAAAATGTTCTAGATGAAAAGAAACTACAGAAAAATAATAATTAAAGACAATGCATACAACTTGACTGGATCCTGATTTGAAATACCAGCTATAAAAATAACTTTCAGAAAAAACTGGAGGAAATTTGAATATGGATTGGATTTTAGAAATTATTAGGGATTTTTTAAAAAGAATTTGGATTTTTAAAAAAGAATTTCCTGGGCCGGCCGAGTGGTGCGATGGTTAAGAACTGGCTTGGGACGCCAGAGGGCCCCTGTTCAGATCCCACATATGAAGGCCAGTGACACTGGTCTCCGCAGCTAAGATGCTGAATAGCAGCTCAACATGGAGCTGGGCTGCCGAGAGTCGCCAGCGACGGCGTAGGCTGCAACCCCTGTGGCAGTGGGTTGCCATGGGCTACCATATGTAGCCAGCAGCCAGCGTGAGCGGCCAGCAGCTGCAGTGAGCGGCCGTCCAGAAGCCGGCGACTGATGTGCCTTGCCTGGGAAGAGCGCAATGATGGTGCCAACTTGGGCCAGTGAAGCAACGTCCTCCACAACTAGACTGAGGAACAAAATGACAGCAACTTGTCTGTTCCCCTTCCCCCAATTCCCCAGCACTGTTCCCATCCCCCCAATTCCCCAATAAAAATCTTAAAAAAAAAAGAATTTCCTTAATTGTGATAATGATATTTTGGCTATATAACAGAATTTCTCTATTCTTAGGATATGAAGACATAAACATTTAGGGGTGAAGTGTTATGATATCTGTCATTTACTTTCAAACTATTTGGCAAAATATCTAATATATCTGTGTGTGTATGTGTATCTACAAAAACAAGGCAAATACATAAAAATATTTACAGTTAGAGGAGAAACAGGAACTCATTGTACTTTTCTTTCAACTGTTCTATATGTTTAAACACTTTCATAATCTTTTCTGTATGTTTACTTTTCATACTTTTTCTATATGTTTAAACACCTTTTGTGGAAAGAAAATACAAACTTATACAAATAAAGAAGAAATAGCATTTGACCACATGTATCCTCTAAATCTATCGATCCTTTATCTACATCTCTTTATAGTCAGTCTTGAAAGAGTTGAACCACATTTTGTCTGCACTTCCTCCCTCTTGTCCACTTGCAGGGCACTCTAATCTTATCTCCCACATACTGTCAACCCAATCTTCTTGGTCCTCCTCTTTTTATTTGACCTCAGAGGTTGGCATCCCTCAGTTCTAGGTTTTCTTTCTTCACACATCTTCTGCCAGTGATCTGAACAAATTTGAGGTGTCAAATGCCTTGAATTCACTGATAATGCCCAGATTTCCTGTCCAGTGAACATTTCATCTGATCTTTAGACCTGTATGTCTAACTTCTACTTAACATCTTTACTCAGATATCTCAAAACAATCTTATGCAGAACAACCCCTAAACAGGACTTTTGTTTCCCTACCCACAGCCTCACCTCAATCCTGTACCCTTCCACTCTCCCTTTATCTATCTGTATATCTATCTGGATGTTTGTTTTTAGTTCCCTTCCCTTTCTCTGTCCCTATATCCAGTTTATCAGCAGGGGCTTTTGATCGTACCTTTAAAGTAGATCTTGAATAAGTGCTCAGTGCTCTGCTTTCTCACCCTGATTCTCTTCTTCTCCCCTCCTCCTTTTCTTCTCTTTCTACAACCTCCTCACTGAAGTGACCCTCTCCCAAACAACTACCATTTTGAGCCAGCATGACTGAAACACCCTTATAACTGATATTCTGACTTTTACTCTTGCTTCTTTTTAATCCACACTACATTTAGCAGCAAGAGTGATCTTATTAAAATATTTTTAAAATATACATTGTTTTGTTCAGTGCCTTGAATATATCTCACAGCTTTTTATTGCAGTTTGAATGAAATAGAAATTCCTTACCATGCTCTAAAGTGAACTGCATGATTCCACTTTACTTCGTCATGTGGCCATTTTTCCTTTACTCGCCATACCCATTGGAAGGCCTGCACCATGTCTACATGCCTAACATTCTCCACTGCGGTGTCCACACCTGCTCTTCGCATTGCCAGCGATGCCTCCCCAGCTCTCACATGGCTAATTCCTTTTCATGGTTGAGGTCAACTTAAATTTTATCTCCTCAGGAAGAAGATATTTCTCTCCTAATCACTACTATTATCTATTTGACTACTCATTTGTTTCTGTTACAATTTCTAAGTACCTTATTTCTTTATTTTCTTGACTTTTGTCTGTCATTTCTACTGGAATGTGAGCACCCTGAGGTCAGGCATTGTGCTTCCTGAGTTATCACTGAATCTTTGACATGTAAAAAGAATCTGACACATAGTGGTGTTAGATTAATTAAACAAGGAGGCCATTAGACTGAGGTGACTCTAATGCCTTAGTAGTCTACATAAGTAAACCAAAATGTAAGTCTGTAAATGCCTCAAGGTTAAGAAATCCAAACATAATGGCAACCCATCAGCCAGCTAGATCTTTCTAAATACCATAACCCTTAAGCTATAGTTAATCACATAACTTCCTTGCTTTGCTTCCGTGTCTTCTCTATAAAAGTCTTTTCCTTAGCTCCTCTTGGTGGAGTGCTACTAACCACTTCTGCTTTTTCTCAAATAAACTCTTAAACTTTTAAATATGCCTTAGTTTACCTTTTCCCCTCAGGTTTATTGAGATATAATTGACATACAGCACTGTATAAGTTTAAGGTGTACAGCATGATTTGACTTACATACAGTATGGAATCATTACCACAAAAGTTAACATCCATCATTTCATGTAGTGACAAAAAAAAAAGAAAGAAAAAAATGGTTTTTTCCTTGTGATGGGAACTCTTAGGATTTACTCTCTTAGCAACTTTTAAATACACCATATACCTGTGTTAACTATAATCATCATGTTGTACATTATATCCCTAGTACTTATATATCTTGTAACTGGAAGTTTGTACGTTTTAACCATCTTCATCCAGTTCTCCCTTCCCCTACCCCTACCCCCCCATTTCTGGTAACCAAATCAGATTTCTTTGTCTATAAGTTTTTTTCTTTTTTATTAGATTCCACGTATAAGTTAGATTTATAGTATTTGCCTTTGCCTATTTGACTTATTTCAGTTGGCATAATGCCCTCAAGATCCACTTATGTTCATAAATGGCAGGATTTTTTTATGGCTGAATAATTTTATATATACATATATATATATATATATATATATATATATATATATATATACACAACTTTTTTATCCATTCATCCATCAATGGACACAGCTTGTTTCCATGTCTTGGTTATTGTAAATAATGTGCTATAAACATGGGGGTGCAGATATCTCTTAAACATAGTGCTTTTGTTACCTTTGGATGTTTTCCCAGAAGTGGAATTGCTGAATTATATGGTAGTTGTATTTTTAATTTTCTTGAGGAAACTCTATACTCTTTACCATAGTGGTTGTACCAGTTTACAATCAACAATTACACCAACAATGCACAATAGTTCCCTTTTCTTCAGATTCTAACCAGTATTAGTTATCTCTTGCCTTTTTCATACCAGCCATTCTAATAGGTGTGAGGTGATATCTCATTGTGGTTTTGATTACATTTTCCCTAATGATTAGTGATGCTGAACACCTTTTCATGTACCTGTTGGCCATTCATGTATCTGTTTTGGAAAAATGTCAGGTACTTTACCCATTTTTTAATTAGATTATTTTTTTATTTTTGCTATTGGGTTCTATGAGTAATTTATGTATTTTAGATATTAACCCTTTATCAGACATATGATTTGCAAATTTATTTTCCAATTCCATAAGTTGCCTTTTCATTTTGTTGATCATTTCCTTTGAGGTGCAGAAACTTTTTAGTTTGATGTAGTTCCACTTGTTAATTTTTCATTTTTCTTCTTATGCTTTATGTGTCATATTCAAGAAATCATTGCCAAGGCCAATGCCAAGGAATGTTTTTCCTATGGTTTTTTTTTTGGAGTTTTATAGTTTCTGGTCTTACATTTACATCTTTAATCCATTTTGAATTAATTTTTGAGAGTTGTGTAAGATAGTGGTCTACTTTCAGTTTTTTACATGTGAATATTCAATATTCCCAGAACCATTTATTGAAGTGACTGTCTTCTTTATTGAGTATTTTTGGATCCCTTGTCAAATATTAGTTGACTTCAGTTTAGAGTGCCGTCTTTTTTTTTTTTTTTTAAAGATTTTTATTGGGGAGTTAGGGGGATGGGAACAGTGCTGGGGAATTGGGGAAAGGGGAACAGACAAGTTGCTGTCGTTTTGATCTTCAATCTAGTTGTGGAGGATGTTGCTTCACTGGCCCAAGTTGGCACCATCATTGCGCTCTTCTCCGGCGAGGCAGATCAGTCGCCGGCTTCTGGATGGCCGCTCACTGCGGCTGCTGGCCGCTCACGCTGGCTGCTGGCCACACACGGTAGCCCATGGCAATCCACTGCCACAGGGACTGCAGCCCACGCCGTCGCCGGCGACTCGTGGCAGCCCAGCTCCAGGTTGAGCTGTTGTTCAGCATCTTAGCTGTGGAGGGCAGTGTCACTGGCCCTCATATGTGGGATCCGAACCGGGGCCCTCTGGTGTCCCAAGCGAGTTCTTAACCATCGCGCCACTCGGCCGGCCCTAGAGTGCCGTCTTTTAACAGTAGGCACTCAACGAATGTTTTGAATGGAGTGATAAGTGACCAATTATCTTTAAACACAAACATTATGTTTCAGGCAACTTCACTGAATATTTTATTACTCATATCAATAGTTTAGAACAGGGGTCAGCAAACTTTTGTGACGGAACATACCCAAAGAACCACATGTGGCTTGTGAGCCACAGTTTGCTGACCCCTGGTTTAGAGTTTTAGTAAATTTTTTTTGACAATTTAAGAAGACATGAAAACATCTGGAATTTAGCAAGCAGATAAACATTCATTTATGAGAGAAGCCACAAGAGGGAGCACAGAGATAATTTTTCAAGAAAAAAATACTCAAATTATTAATTATTCAAGTGAGGTGAATATTTTATATATTAAATTCACTCGGGGTTTTTTTATTAAACAGAAAATTTTCTCCTGACTATGTACCTATGTCTGATATATTAAAATAAAAATTACAAGTTAAATTAAACCCACAAAGTTAAAATTACTGAAGGTCATAGATTTACTCTTAAAACAGATATCCACAATTAAGATAATTTTGGCTTTAAATAATTCCAGTAATTATGTTAATCTTCTGTATTGTTTAGAATTTGATAATATGTTTGAATAAAATTGTTAGGAAATTAAATTTTTAATTCTCTACTTATGTCTACATGATGAAAATATCAGGATTTTTAATTAACAATAGATTTATTTGTATATTATTTTATATTATCTCAAACATATGAATTTCTCTTAATGCAATCACTTTAAACATAACCTCCTTTTAATTCTGCTATGTAGATGTTGATATAAACCTGGATGATTGGCTACAAAATGGATTAGCCTATTAGTAATTAATAAATGATAACCAAGTGAGTAACGATCTCCATATAACTCTTTTATGGATGATAATGTTTCTTATAAGTCTGGAGGTCGGTATTTCAGAGTTGATGCAATGGCTCCATGATGATGTGACTGTCCTAGGGTTCTTTAATGCCTTCACTGCCACATCCCTATCATGTGCTGTTTGTCTTGCCATTTCATTGTTACAAAATGGTTGCCCAACTTCAGTTTCTTTTCTCTATTCCTTTCAGGAAGAAAGGAAGGAGAAAGAGGATGAGGTCATACTTGTATGGAGAAGCAAAAATTTCCCTGGAGATCCCCATTGGATTTGCATTTATATCTAGAACCATTTCCCATGTTTCCCTTATTTAGCTGTACACATTTTCACCTAGAATAAAATCATTTTTGTAAGAAAGGAGGAAGAGGAAATTTATATGTAGATGCAGCTAACAGCTTCTGTTACACTTCTTAATTAAACTGAACATTTTATGAGATATTAGGGACACAGAGATGATTAAGAGCGACTCTTTGTTTCTGGTGTTCTCTAGCAGAAGACACAAAATAATCAAAATACAGTAAGTTACATCATGCAAACCAGTAATTAACGTGTATGAGTTTTACATATGCTATTTTATTTTTTTTCCCTTACAAGATCCCTATGTGGATCATTATATGAGACCTGTTTTAGAACGTATAAAACTGAGGCTTAAAAAGTTACAGTATCTTGGCCAAGGTTACATAGGTGGCAAGAACTTAGAACCATCTGACTTTACATTGGCACAATTTATATTCATGGTCTCTCCTAAGTGAGCCATGTGTCTTACCTGAGTCACAGTCACCCCCTTCCAATTGGCTACAGAGGATTTTCTACATGGTTACTTCTATTTTATTCAACAAATATTTATTTGTACTAGCATATTTAATTACTATGTGCCAGCACTCTGTACTATGCTGGGACACAGCAGTACCAGGGTGACATCATCCCTGCTATGTAGGATCCCATTCAGAATCTAGTAGGTAAACCAGTTTTTGAATTAATGATTACCATCTGACAAGGGTCATAAAAGAGGAAGAAAATCTAGCTCTATTCTCAAAAAACAAATAAAGAAATCCTCACCAAACATTTCAACCCCTTCTACTTGTAATTAATTATCTTTTTTCTAATTTTCATTAAATTATGAAATTAAATGAGTATTCCTACAATTTCTTACTCTTCAACAGTGCTCTTTTTGTTTAGTTTTGGTATAATTGTCAATACCATTTATTTTACATAAAATACAAGTTTATTTGGAACTTGTGCCTGGGCGGTGGGTCCCAACTCCATCAATAATCCCCACTCCTGCCTCTCTTATCTCTTCTCTCCTGGTTCTTTCTCTTCACACTGTAGGCATGCTCAAGCTTTCATTCATTTTGAGCTGGAGTATAGTGGGTGCTTATTCCTTGAATTATTCAGCAAATACGGAATACATACTATGTCACAAGTTTGTTTTCAGCACTGGGAATACACTAACAGACCAGACAAAGATGGACCCACTATACATAGAACTTACATTCTAGATGAGAGAGAGAAATATATAGAAAACAAGTAAACAAGAAATCAGTAACAAGATAATTTTAAATGTTGGTAATTATTACAAAGAAACTATAACCAGGTGATGTGATTTTTTACATATGTGTGTCCACAATGTGTGTGTGTGTGTGACCTGTTGTATGAATGTATATATATACCAGGGGTGTCAAAAAATGTATACAAGTGGGCAGTTTGGTCAATGTTGCTCAAGCAGTAGTTTTCTATAATCAGAAGTGTCTGGGGGCTTCTGATAAGATGGCAGAATAGACGGACGCTGTGCCAACTCCCTCCCAGGATCACATCAAAGTTACAAATAATTTATACAACATTCAACCTCGGAAATCCCCTGAATACTAGATGAATAGAACCATTAAACAAAGGATTTAAAGATGAGACCATATTGAGTCTGGTAGGAGGGGTGGAGATGAGAGAGGGCGAACCCCATGAGGAACATCTCAGTGGTGGAGAGGCTTCTCCGGTTCAGTGAGAGACGCTCCAGCCCCACACTGCTCTCACCAGGCCAGAGTTACTTTGCCTGGAAGAGGAGTTCCACAATAGCTGGCAGTAGAAATTAGTGAGGACTCTTTCTGCTTACTCAGTGAGGGGGAGGGTGGCTAGAGAACCAGTCGCCCTTCTGTGGAGCCAGTACACCTCACTTGCTGGTGAGCACTCACCCGGTCCCTGGTGGAGGGAGCAGCTGTGTGAGCAGGGCCCAGAAGCCTGTGGGAAGGGCTGAACTGAGCGCCTTTGACACAAGAGCTGGAGGTTTTGGCACAATTGTTCCCCCTGTGTGGATCTTGCACATGAGTAGTGTACAGGAGGACGTTTCTCAGGGTTGGTCCCTTCCACAGAGGATCAGGTCTGGGACCGCATTGGTCTGATGGAATTGGTGCAGACGAATGTGTATGTGCATGAGCATGCTGCCTTGAGTCCCCGCTCTTCACACTGCTGGGTAGTGCCTGGCAGGTGTGCTCTGGCTACAATAGGCTGTTCATTGAGACACGGGTGTGCGCGAGCCGCCTTAGGTCCCTGCTCTCCGCACCGCATGTGCAGAGTTGCCAGGGTCATGATTGACTGTCAAGCTGCTCTGCCTGATCTGTGAGGGGCTGATTGGGAGAGCCTGAGACTGAAAGTTTTCCTGGGAGTGTTGGGCTGGGAGCAGTGCACCTGTGTGATCTGGCCAGGGCATTCCTGGTGTATTTGTGCGGGCTGGTTGCCGGGGTAGGAATGTATGCTGCTCTGACTTGGTGGAAGCCATTGACCACATTCCATGGTGCCTTGGGGGCCTGCCCTGTCCACCTAAAGCTGCATGCTGGGGGCACCCTGAGCCTCTGGTGCCTGGCCCCCACTTCAGCAGGCCACAGAAGGCTTTTGCAGCAGCAGACAGCCCACAGCAATATGTGGGGATTCTTGGTGGTGAGCACTGCCCCAAAGCACATGGCGGATAATTGTGGGAAGCTCACTGCAAGCCTGAGAGGGAGGCCGGCACAAGACCATTGGGCACGTTTCCCCAACACAGCTGGTGCTGAGTCACCCAGAGACTATTGTTGAGCAAGTGGTCTGCAGATTAAAATGGGCAGAGAGTCTTTTCTTTATTTCCTTTTTTTCTCTTTTATTCTTTTCCTTTTCTTTCTCTTACATCATTTTGATTCCCTCCCCCTTCTTTTCTTTAATCTATTTTCTTTCTGTTGTTTCTTGGGCTTGTTTATCTGGTTATTGTTTTGGTCACTGGTTTTCTGTCTTGTTCTCCTATTTTTGTGTATGTGTGTCTTTTATATATTTTTGTTTCTCCTGTCTGATCATTGCTTATTGTGTTTTTGTGGGGGTGTATTTGTTTTTTGGTGTTGCTGGGTTGCCTTGCTTTGTTTTTGTTTTATGAAGTGGATCTAGCACTTGTCTAGGAGCTGAGTCTACACTGAATTTGTAGAAACCACTGACAACAGCCTTTACACACGTGTAATACCACTTCACCCACCTACAACTGCATTGCTAGGGGTAATTGGTGTGCTGGGGTGAATAGCCCCACCCCCACAAATGGTGGAAAAATTTTTTTATAACAGAAGGTGTGCTGCAGAGCCCTGGGGTCATCTTCATGGAGTTCAGTGACCACATTCTGCACCACAGCCACTGGGGAACAGCTTTGGTAAATCTGTGAGTGTGAGGTGGAGGCAGACTGTAGTGCCATTGGGACGCTATACAAGGGGGTCACAGGCGAGGTATTGGTGTAAGACCTGAATCTGCATCAACATCTTAAAAACTATAAATCATGTTGCATAACTCACTTGAATTCCATCCTCCCAAGCTAGTGCCATATCGCAGAGTATACCCTCAACACTGAGTCAAATGGCCAAATACATGCTTATAAAGAGCCTCTTTCAATAGTTGGGCCTTACTGGCATCTGTTAGGTGGCAACAGGACTAGGGGGCCCTGGGCCTTTTACTAAACTGCCTCAGGACCAATATTGGGGGCAGCCAACTTCAGTTCACACAGAGACCATCCCCACATGACCCCAGCACAAGCAGCAGCCAACTGTGTACAGCCGACCAGGTAGCTATGGACCAGTAACAGACAGGGCTAAAATGGCTCTGAGTGGGAGCCCCGCCCAAGAGACACCAGAACCAATACACCAAGAGGCCAGTATTAGACAAAACCAGAGTACTACCTGGTTGAGCCTACAAGTGTCACTCTCAAAGGACATTTTCCAGAGGCACAAGAGTCCACAGTGGCCAAACCTCCTCTGAAGGGGTCAACCGCTACACAACATCTCATACACTGTGAACAGAGCTAATTCTCCCAGCTAATCAGTCTGAGGGTCAATCCCACCCTCTGACAAGCCAAAAGCAACTAATGATCAACTTTGACAGCAACACTTCAGAAACACATGGAACAGGAGAATAGGGAGACTATGCAATTCAAATATAAACAACACATACTACAAGACCACCCAGCAATGACTGAGAGATGTAGGTGATCTACCTAATACTTTGAAGCAATCAAGAGCAAAAGCCAGAATGAGGATATAAAGAAACATGTCCCAAATAAAAGATCAGAAGAAACTTCTAGAAATGGAACTAAACGAAATAGAGGTATCCAACCTTTCAGAGACTGAGTTTAGAACACTGATGATAAGAATGTTTAAGAAACTCAGTGAGGACATAAAGAAGGATAGAAAAATCATGAAAAACAACAAGTAAGAACTAAAGAATACAATAACTGAAATGAAGAACACACTCAAAGAAATCACCAGTAGATTAGATGAAGCAGAGGATCAGATTAGTGATTTAGAAAACAAAAATAGCAGAGATCACCCAGTTGGAACAACAAAAAGAAAACAGAATAAAAAACAATGAAAATGGTTTAAGAGACCTGTGGGACAACATCAAGTGCAACAACATTCACATCATATGAATACCAGAAGGAGAAGAGAAGAAGCAAGGGATCAACAATGTATTTGAAGAAATAATGACTGCAAACTTCCCTACCCTGGTGAAGGAAATTGACATACAAGCCCAGGAAGTGCAGAGAGTTCCAAACAAGATGAACACAAACTGGCCCACACCAAGTCACATCATAGTTAAAATGACAAAGGTTAAAGACAAAGGATCCTAAAAGCAGCAAGAGGAAGACAGCAGGTTACATACAAAGTAACTCCTATAAGACTAACAGCTGACTTTTCTACACAAACACTGCAGGCCAGAAGGGAGTGACAGGAAATATTCAAAGTGATGCAAAACAGAGGCTTACAACCAAGATTGCTCTACCCAGCACGACTATCACTTAAAATTGAAGGAAAAATAAAGACCTTCTCAAAAAAGAATAAACTAAAGCAATTCATTACCAGAAAGCCAGCACTGCAGGAAATGTTAAAAGGGCTTTTTTAAACAGAAGAAAGGGTAAAACAAGCGAACCCAGGAAAACCAGGAACACCAATGACAAAATGGCAATAACTGCACATCTATCAATAATCAGTTTAAATGTGAATAGGCTAAATGCTCCAATCAAAAGACATAGAGTGGCTGAGTGGGTAAGAAAACAGGAACCATCCATATGTTGTTTACAAGAGACTCATCTCAGATAAAAAGAGACACAAAGACTGAAAATAAAGGGATGGAATAAGATATTTCACTCAAATGGAAATGAGAAGAAAGATGAAGTAACAATACTTATTTTGGACAAAATAGACTTTAAAATGAAGACTACAATAAAAGACAAAGAAGGGTACTCCATAATAAAAAGGGATTGGTTCATCAAGCGGATGTAACCCTAGTAAACATCTATGCACCCAACATAGGAGCTCCTGAATATATAAAACAGATTTTGACAGACATAAAGAGAGAGATTAACAGTAACACTGTCATAGTAGGGGAATTCATCACCCCATTGTCACCAATGGACAGATCCTCCAGACAGAAAATCAACACGAAAACAGTGGCCTTAAATGATGCTTTAGACCACTTGGATTTAATTGGTATTTTCAGAGTATTTCACCCCAAAGCAACAGAATATACATCCTTCTCAAGTGCACGTGGAACATTTTCCAAGATAGACCACATGTTAGGCCACAAAACAAGTCTCAATAAATTCAAGAAGATTGAAATCATATCAAACGTCTTCTCTGAACACAATGCTATGAAACTAGAAATCAATTATAAGAAGAAAACTGGAAAGCACACAAATACATGGAGGCTGAATAACATGCTACTAAATAACGAGTGGGTCAACAATGAGATCAAAAGAAATCAAAAGATATACCTTGAGACAAACGAAATTGAAAACACAACTACCCAAAATCTATGGGATGCAGCAATGCAAGCTTATCTAAAGAAACAAGAAAAATCTCAAATCAACAGGCTATTTTTACACCTAGGGGAGCCAGAAAAAGAACAGCAAAACAAGCCCAAAGGGAGTACAAAGAAGGAAATAATAAAGATCAGAGCAGAAATAAATGAAATAAAGAACTCCCCCTCAAAAAAAAATACAAAAGATCAATGAAACTAAGAGCTGGTTTATGAAAAGATATATGAAATAAAAAACCCTTAGCCAGACTCACCAAGAAAAAGAGAGAGAGAACCCAAATTAATAAAATCGGTAATGATAGAAGAGAACTGACAACAGATACCATAGAAATACAGAAAACGTAAAGAAAATACTACAAGCAACTATATGACAACAAATTCAACAATCTGGAAGAAATGGATAAATTTCTAGAAGCATACAATCTTCCAAGTCTGAACCAAGAAGAAACAGAAACTCTGAACAGACTGATTATTACCAAAGAAATTGAATCAGTAATAAACAAGCTTCCAGCAAACGAAAGTCCTGGACCAGATAGCTTCACAGGTAAATTTTACAAAACACTCAAAAAAGAATTAATACCTATTCTTCTCAAACTATTCCAAAAAACATAGAAGGGAAAACTCCCATGCACATTTTCTGAGGCCACTATTACACTGACCCCAAAATCAGACAAAGACACTACAAGAAATAAAACAACAGTCTGAAATCCCTAATGAACACAGATGCAAAAATCCTGAACAAAATACTAGCAAACTGGATTCAGCAACACATTTAAAAGATCATACACCACTATTAATGGGATTCATTCCTGCTATGCAAAGTTGCTTCAATATCTGCAAATCAAATAACATAATATATCACATTAACGAAATGAAAAATAAAAATCATATGATCATATCAATAAATGCAGAAAATGCATTTAACGAAATCTAGCAGGCACTCATGATAAAAACTCTTAGCAAACTCTTAGCAAAGTGAGAATAAAGGGATCACATCTCAACATAACAAAGGCCATTTGTGATAAGCCCACAGCTAACATCGTACTCAATGGGGAAAGGTTAAAGCTTTCCCCTTAAGATCAGGAACAAGAAAAGGCTGCCTGCCCACTTTCACCACTTCTATTCAACATAGTTCCGGAATTTCTAGTCACTGAAATCAGAAAAGAAAATGAAATAAAAGGCATCAATATTGGAAAGGAGTAGGTACAGTTATTATATGCAGATGACATGATACTCTATATAAAGAATCCTAAAGACTTCACCAAAAAACTGTTAGAACTTATAAATTAATTCAGTAAAGTAGCAGGATACAAAATTAATATTCAGAATTCAGTTGCATTTGTATACACCAATAATAAACTATCAGAAGGAGAAATCAAGAAATCAATGCTATTCACAATTGCTTCAAAAACAATAAATACATAGGAATAAATTTAACCAAAGAAGTAAAAGACATTTACTCAGAAAAGTATAGGACACTGAACAGGGAAATAAAGAAGATACAAATAAATGGAAATATATGCCATGTTCATGGATAGGAAGAATTAATATAGTTAAAATGTCAATACTACCTAAGGCAATATATAAATTCAATGCAATTCCTATCAAACTACCAAGGACATTTTTCTCTGAAATAGAACATATAATCCTAAAATTCACATGGAACCATAAAAGACCCCGAATACCATGGCAATGTTGAGAAATAAGAACAAAGTGGGAGGTATCACGCTGACATCAAATCATACTACAAGGCTATAGTAATCAAAACAGTATGGTAGTGGCATAAAAACAGACATATAGATCAATAGAACAGAATAGAGAGCCCAGAAACAAATTCATCCATATATGGCCATTTAATCTAAAACAGTGGAAGCAAGACTTTACATTGGAGTAAAGATAGTCTATTTAATAAATGGTGCTGGGAAAACTGGACTGACACATTCAAAAAAAAGAAAATTGACCACCTATTTATGTCATATGCAAGAACAAATTCAAAATGGATTAAAGACTTAAATGAAAGACTTGAAACCATAAAACTCCTAGAAGGGAACATAGGAAGTAAATTTGTAGACATTACCATGAGTAATATTTTTACTGATATTTCCCCTTGGGCAAGGCAATAAAAGAAAAAATAAACATATTGGATTACATCAAACTTAAAAGATTTTTCATAGCAAAGGAAATCATCAATAAAACAATAAGGCAGCCTATTGAATGGAAGAAGATATTTGTCAATGATACATCTGATAAGGGGTTAATATCCAAAATTTATAAAACACTCATTCAACTCAACACCAATAAAAGAAACAACCCAATTAAGAAATGGGGAGAGGATATGAAGAGACATTTCTGTAAAGAGGGTATACAGATGGCCAACAGGCATATGAACAAGTGCTCAATATCACTAATCATTAGAGAAATGCAAATAAAAACGCAATGAGATACCACCTCACTCTGGTCAGAATGGCTATCATCAATAAATCAACAAACAACAAGTGCTGGCAATGATGTGGAAAAAAAGCAACCCTGGTGCACTGTTGGTGGGACTGCAGATTGGTGCAGCCATTATAGAAATCAGTATGGAGGTATCTCATAAAACTGGAAATAGAACTACCTATGACACAGCAATTCCACTCTTAGGTATTTATTCAGAGAAACTCAAGATGCTAATTCGAAAAAATATATGCACTCCTGTGTTAATTTCAGCGCTATTTACAATAGTCAACACTTGGAAACAATCGAAATGTCAATCAGTAGATGACTGGATTATGAAACAGTGGTACATTTATACAATGGAGTATTTCAGCTATAAAGAAGAAGGAAATCGTTCCATTTGCAATGATATGGATGGACCTAGAGAACATTATGTTAAGTGAAATAAGTCAGTCGGAGAAAGACAAATACCATAGGATCTCACTTATATGTGGAATCTAAAACACTGAATGAATGAGCAAAGTAAACAGAAATAATCTTAGAGATATAGAGGAAAAACTGATGGTTTCTAGATAGTAGGAGGAGTGGGGAGGAGGGAGAAGGGGAAGGGATTAGACAGCATGAATTTGTAACTACAATATTGCCACAGGGACATGAAAGACAGTTCAGGGAATATAAGTAAGAATGTTGTAAATATTTTGTAGGGTGTCAGATTGTCACATGTTTTGTTAGGGATACCACTTCATGGTCAGTGTAGAGGCTTGACCACTGCACTGTGCACCTGAAGCTGACATTGAATAATATTGTATGTCAACTATAATCTAATGTATGTATAGTCACGGGGTGTGGAGTATAGTGTGGGGAGTGGAGTCACTGGAATTGTAATAAATATGTATGACATCGAGGGGGGGGAGTGGGGTAGTGGATTGGGGGAGGGTTGTCACTTTGTGAGGGGTAAAAAAAGTATAACTATTGCACAATTTTGTATGCCTGAAACTAATTTTAAAAAAGGAAGTGTCTGGACGCTGATGGTAACCACTTTCAGGATCTCTTGTAATTGAAGAAGTTGAACGTGACTCATATTCATCTTTTGCTATTGGTATATATTGAGTATTACAATTTTAATACAGTTTTTCTTTCTTAAAATGTGTATATATTTTTTGGATATCTATATCTATATCTATATCTATATCATCTATATCTATATCTATATCTATGTCTATATCATCTATATCTATATCTATATCTATCTATATCATCTATCTATATCTATCACTTTTAGTTTAGACCTGAAGTTTGTGATAATTTTTTTGTTTGATTTTTGCTTCTAAAGAAAATAAAAGTTAGACCTCATGGTTGTGATATTTTTCTTGTGTTTGATTTTTGCTTCTGAATAAACATCCAGTTATATTTTCCTCATAAGTGTCTGGTACATATTCCCTAGCAGGGAAGACAGTTTGCAAGCTACAGAGTGTGTTTCTCTGGCCTGGGCCTTTGGGTAAGATTTTTTTGATCTCTGACAAACTGGACAGGTACTGCTCCATGGAAATGCATCCACTGGATGTCAAAGTCAGGTTAACTCCTGTCATTTCTAGTAATGTCCTAGCTTGTTTCCCTCTTCTGTTCTCTCTTGATCCCATCCACTTATGCAGATCAGGGCACAGGTTCTGTTTAGTCAAAAGGAAAGTCATTTGGGCCTGGAGCTGGCTAGAAGCAGAAAGGCTGCACTGTACCCTGATGTACATTTCCTCCTGAGCAAACATTGTTTTAAATTAGTATGTGTCTTCAGTGTTAATAATGTATAATTCGGAATCTGTAAACTGTCATCAAGCTTAATCAAGCTGTCTCCATTTAGGTCTCTTTGTTGAGCTGAGTATTTGTCATTTGTAGTCCCCCTTTATAAATCATGTCCTCCTTTGCCTTGTGAATCATGGTTCCTGTTTCTGTCTAAATACATGCAGGGTATTTTGTTTGTTTGTTTGTTTTTGTGGAGAGCCTCAGCCTTCTCAGTTTTACTAAAGGGAAAAGGGAATTTTTTATCCTGTTGTTAACCTCTGAGGAATTCCTGGATTGTCTGATTTTTTTTTACCAATAAAGGCAGCAGAATTGATGTCCTGCTCAATCTCTGTTTTATTCCTGAAGGTGCTTTGATAAGATAGCTTTTCCTGTAAGGCTGAACATGCCATGACCAAACCAGAAAATGGCTGCTGCCTGTAGACTACCATAAGTGTATTCAAACTGTAACAAGGTCTTTCAGCCATTACACACAGATGTCACTTATTGTCAAGGGTTGCGATGAAACCCCATCCTTATATCATCTTGCCAGAGACTGTACCTTCTGGTCAGAAGCTTGCCCCCTCTCCTACCAATCTATATTTTCTTGCCTCAGTGCCTCAAGAGGACTCCCTCTCTCATGCCGATCCCCAACACCACCACCCCCCCTGCAACCAGGTTACAGATTTCTCCTGTAAGGACTTTATATGTCTCCCAATAGATTCCTATAAATGTTTTCCTTTTAGAGTGTCAGCTGAGAACCCTGAAGAGGGGACTTCCAACTGTCCTGATCCAGCAGTCAGCTCACTGGGCTCTAGCTGCCACAGCACCAGGAAGAATGCATTTGATGTTTACCTAACACTATGGCTGTGACCCACACCCTGCTCACATCAGGCAAAAAAGCCCTGAGGAACAGGCCTCTCAGTGCACCCCAAAGTCAACCCACTGCTATCCAAAAGCCGGACAAAATTTCTGTTAACTTGGTAATGGAAAAAGCTATTGAAGGTGATTTCTAAGACAGATGCTAACACATTAGGATATGCTAAAAAAGACTATAGAATAGTGATTACTGAGCTGTTAGATTTCATGGAGTGGTGAAACTTTCCTCCAAATTTTTGGCACTGATTTACTTTGCCAAATAGGATTTTTTAAAAAGCCTACCCTGTACCATCACCATTATGACTAAGAAAACAAACACATTTTAATATAAAAAGGTGTGTTGACCTTAAACAAATAAACTGCCAGGTATTTCTCTAGTCAAATGGGTTTATTCGAAACAACAAAGAATTGCAATTTGGGACATGCTGTCTAATGGTGAACCATGCTCAAGTCCTGAGAAACAATGAAGACGGAACTCTTTCATAGAGGAGAAAAGAAGTTGGGAGAGCTATTATAAAATAATTCTTGTTGGGCTCCATCTGCTATGGAGTAGGGAATGAGAGCTCCCTCTGCAGGCTCTCCAACTTCAATTTAAATAAAGTTTCCGTCTTAATCTTCACAGGGGGTAATGATATAATCTCAAGATTAAAATGAATATTTTAGCCTTGTAAGACACTCACTAAATTGTATCTTTCCCCCTCATTTTCTAGGTAGACTAGTAAAAATTTATTCATGGGTCATGGACCAGATTTTAGGAATCCCTGCTATATAGACAGATGCAACTGCCTTCCACTTTTTATTTGGATAAATGCTAGGTGACTTATGCCTGAATATCCGCTGGAGAAGTACTGTGGTTATGTTTTATATGAGGGAGGAGCAAGGAAATAGGGAAGCTAGACTACTTCGGATAAGTTGTTTTATTATTTTCTTCATTAATGGAAATTGCAGTGTGGGTGTTTAATAGCATTATGCCTAATGATGATTGGGATAATTTTGCCCAACTGTAGGGTAATGTAATTGTTCTGAGCACATTTAAGATAGGCTAGGCTAAGCTATGCTGTTTGGTTGGTTAGGTGTATTAAATCCATTTTTGACTTAGGATATTTTCTTTTTTTTTAAATTGAAGTTTATTGGGGTGATAATGGTTAGTAAAGTTACATAGGTTTCAAGTGCACAATTCTGTAGTACATCATCTATATATCACATTGTGTATTCACCACCCAGAGTCAGTTCTCTTTTCATGATCCCGTTTACACTCATCTACCACCCACCTCCCCCTTACCCTCTGGTAACCACTAAACTATGTCTATGTCTATCAGTTTTTCTTTCTTTATTTCTTTGTCTTGCTCCTTTGTTGCTTTCAGTTTTATATCCCACATATCAGTGAAATTATATGGTTCTTGACTTTTTCTGTCTGACTTATTTTGCTGAGCTAAATAATGTCAAGATGCATCCATGTTGTCACAAATGGCACTATTTTATCTTTTCTTATGGCAGAATAGTATTCCATTGTGTATATATGCCACATCTCCTTTATCCAGTCATCTATCTAAGGACAGTTTGGTTGTTTCCATGTCTTGGTCACCGTAAATAAAGCTGCAAAGAACATTGGAGTACACATATCTTTAGGGATAAATGTCTTCAGATTTTTTTGATAGATGTCCAGGAGAGGGATTGCTGGGTCATACGGTAATTCTATTCTTAATATTTTTGAGGAACCTCCACACTGCTTTCCATAGCAACTGCACCAATCTGCATTCCCACCAATAATGTATCAAGGTTCTTTTTTCTCCACAACCTCTCCAACACTTGTTATTATTTGTCTTGTTGATGATAGCCATTCTCAATTGTGTGAGGTGATATCGCATTGTGGTTTTTGTTTGCATTTCTCATGATTGGTGATGTTGAGCATCTTTTCATATGTCTATTGGCCATCTTTATGGCCTTTTTGGAGAAATGTTTATTCAGGTCCTCTGCCCATTTTTTAATTGGATTGTTTGTTTTTGTTGTTGTTGAGTTGTATGAGTTCTTTACATATTTGGATAGCCCCTTATTGGAGGCATTGTTTGCAAAAATTTTCTCCCATTTAATGGGTTGCCACTTTATTTTGTCAATGGCTTCTTTTGCTGTGCAGAAGATTTTTAGTTTGATATAGTCCCATTCATTTATTTTAGCTTTTACTTCCCTTGTCTTCAAGGTCAAATTCATAAAATTCTCTTTGAACCAAAGATTCATAAGTTTAGTATCTATATTTTCTTCTATACAGTTTATTGTTTCAAGTCTTATGTTTATGTCCTTTTCAATTTTGAGTTAATTTTTGTACATGGTGACAGAGATAACAATCTAATTTCATTGTTTTACACATGGCTTTCCTATTCTCCCAGCACAGTTTATTAAAGAGGCTGTCTTTTCTTTATTGTATATTTTTGGCTCTTTTGTCAAATATTTTCTGTCCATATTTATGTGGGTTTATTTCTGTGTTTTCAATTCTATTCCATTGGCTTGTGTGTTTGTTTTTTTTTGCCAATACCGTACTGTTTTAATTATTGTTGTATTGTAGTACAAGCTGAAATCAGAAAGTGTGGTACCTCCAGCATTGTTCTTTTTTCTTAGGATAGCTTTGGCTATTTGGGGACTTTTGTGGTTCCATACAAATCTGATACTTTTTTGTTCTATTTCTTTAAAAAATGCCTTGGGGATTTTTTTTAAAAGATTTTTATTGGGGAATGGGGGGGATGGGAACAGTGCTGGGGAATTGGGGGAAGGGGAACAGACAAGTTGCTCTTGTTTATTTTTTGTTTTTTGTTCAGTCTAGTTGTGGAGGACGTTGCTTCACTGGCCCAAGTTGGCACCATCATTGCGCTCTTCCCAGGTGAGGAAGATCAGTCGCCGGCTTCTGGACGGCCTCTCACTGCGGCTGCTGGCTGCTGGCTTCTCATGCTGGCTGCTGGCTACACACAGTAGCCCATTGCAGCCCACTGCCACAGGGGCTGCAGCCTCCACCGTAGCCGTCGCCGGCGACTCACAGCAGCCCAGCTCCAGGTTGAGCTGTTGTTCAGCATCTTAGCTGTGGAGGGCAGTGTCACTGGCCCTCATATGTGGGATCCGAACCAGGGCCCTCTGGTGTCCCAAGCCAGTTCTTAACCATCGCGCCACTCGGCCGGCCCGCCTTTGGGATTTTGATGGGGATTGTGTTAAGTCTGCATATTGCTTTAGGTAATATGGCCATTTTAACTATGTTGATTCTTCCAATCCATGTACACGGAATGTCTTCCCATTTCTTTGTGTCTTCTTCAATTTTTAAAAAAAATGTCTTACAGTTTTCACTGTATAGGTCTTTTACGTCCTTGGTTAAGTTTATTCCTAAGTATTTATTCTTTGTGTTGCAATTGCAAAAGGAATTGTTTTTTTTTTATTTCTTTTTTTGAGATTTCATTGTTAGTACATAGGAATGCAATAGATTTTTGTACATTGATATTGTAGCCGACAAGTTTACTGTATTTGTTTATGGTTTCTAATAGCTTTGTGGGGGAGTCTTTAGGGTTTTCTATATATAGCACCATGTCATCTGCAAAAAGTGACAATTTAACTTCTACATTCCCAATTTGGATGGCTTTTATTTCTTTCTCATAACTGATTGCTCTGTCTAGGATTTCCAACACTAGTTTGGAAAGCAGTGGTGATAGGGGACAGCCCTATCTTGTTCCTGAATGTAGAACGAAGGGCTTCAGCTTTTCACCATCAATTATGATATTAGCTGAAGGTTGGTCACAAGAATCTTTATTAAGTTGAGGTATTTTCCTCCTATACCCATTTTGCTAAGTGTTTTAATCACAAATAGATGTTTTATCTTGTCAAGTGCTTTTTCTGTATCTGTGGGTATATTTATATAATTTTTGTCCTTTATTTTGTTTATGTGGTGTATCACATTAATCGATTTACAGATGTTGAACCATCCTTTTGCCCCTAGGATGAACCCCACTTGGTTGTGATGCATTATTTTTTTAATACATTGTTGTATTCGATTTGCTAGAATTTTGATTAGGATTTTTGCATCAGTATTCTCCAGAGATATTGGTCTGTAACTTTCTTCTTTTGTGTTATCCCTACCAAGTTTTGGTATCAGGGTAATGTTGGCCTCACAAAGTGAGTTAGAGAATATTGTCTCTTCTTCAGTTTTTTGGAAGAGTTTGAGCAGGACAGGTTTTAGACCCTCTTTGAATGCTTGGTAGAATTCACTAGTGAAGCCATCTGGTATTGGACTTTTGCTTTTCAGAAGGTTTTAGATGACTGATTCAATTTCCTTACTGTTGATCTGTCTATTTAGATTTTCCAGTTCTTCGTGATTCAGCCTGGGAGGGCTATATGTTTCTAAGAACTCTCCATTTTTTCTAGGTTATTAAATTTGGTGGTATATAGTCCTTCTTGTATTCTTGGGTAACCCTTTGTATTTCTGTGGCATCCATGGTAACTTCTCTTCTTTCTGATTTTGTTTATTTGTGTCTTTTCTCTTTTTATCTTAGTGATTCTAGCCAAGGGTTTGTCAATTTTATTAACCTTTTCAAAGAACCAGCTCTTTGTTGCATTAATTTTTTCTATTGTATTTTTGTTCTCTATTTCATTTAGTTCTGCTCTGATTTTTTATTATTTACTTCCTTCTGCTGACTTTGAGTTTCAGTTGTTCTTTTTCTAGTTCTCTAAGGTGTAATGTGAGGTTGTTTATCTGGGATTTCTCTTCTTTCTTGAGATAGGCTTGTAATGATATAAATTTCACTCTTATTACTGAATTGCTGCATCCCAATCATTTTGGTAGGATGTATTTTTATTCTCATTTATTTCTATGTATATTTTGATTTCTCTTCTTATTTTTTCTTTGACACAGTCCTTCTTTAACTGTATGTAGTTTATTCTCTCTATATTTGTGGTTTTTTCTGCTTTCATTTTGCAGTTGATATCTAATTTCAAAGCCTTGTGATCAGAGAATATGCTTGGTATGATTTCAGTCTTCTCAAATTTGCTGAGGCTAGTTTTATGACCCAATATATGGTTTATCTTTGAGAATGTTCCATGTACACTAGAAAAGAATGTGTAGTCTGATGTTCTAGGATGAAGTGCTCTGTAAATGTCAATTATGTCCATTTCTTCTAATGTGTCATTTAGGGCTGATATTTCTTTATTTATTTTCTGTTTGGATGATCTAGCCATAGCTGTCTAATTGTGTTTTGCTCAATTTCTCCCTTTAGTTCTGTTAGTAGTTGTTTCGTATATTTCAGAGCTCCCTGATTGGGGGCTTATGTATTGATGACTGTTGTGTCTTCTTGTTGTATAGTCCCCTTTATCATTATGAAATGTCCATCTCTGTCTCTTGTTGCCTTTTTTATCCTTAAGTCTGTTTCATCTGATATCTATGGCTATACCTGCTTTTCTCTGAGTACCATTTGTTTGGAGTGTCAATTTCTACCCTTTCACTTTGAGTCTATATTTGTCCTTGTTGCTGAGATTTGTTTCTTGGAGGGAGCATATGGTTGGGTTTAGTGTTTGACCCAATCTGCTATTCTGTGTGTGTGTTTTTTTTTTATTGGTGAGTTCAGTCCATTTACATTTAGGGTGATTATTGATATATGAAGATTTCCTATCATTCTATTTTTGGTTTTCTGGTACGACTGTGTCTCCATTGTTTCTTTGCCTTTTTGTTACTGTCTGTTATTTCAGCCTGGTGGTATTCTATGATTTTTCCCTCTTCTTTTTTTATGTTATATATTTCAGTTCTGTATTTTTTTCTGAGTAGTTACCATTAAGTTTCTGTAAAAGAAAGTTTCATATTTTCTTTAGTATGCTTTGTTTCTCCATTCTCCTTTGCTCATTCAGACCCTTACTTTCTCCCCTTTTATTTTTTTCTCACAAATTATCCCTATTTATGCTGTGAGCTGATTTCTGCATTGCAGTAGCAAGTTGTCTTTTGCCTCTGCTTTTTTTTTTTAAAATGTATTTTTCTTCTTTACCCTGTATGTTATGTTTAAGTCTATAGTGTCCTATTTGGTGTAGGGGGTGCCATATCCTGCTTCTGTCTGTCTGTTTGTAATAATTCATGGTTTTGTATTCTTTTGCTTTTTTGTTTCAGGTTGAATAGCCTCCTTCAGTGTTTCTTATAGTGCAGGTCATGTGTTAGAAAATTCTCTCTGCTTCTGTCTGGAAAGGTCTTTATTCCTCCTTCATATCTAAAAAAATATCTTTGTTAGATATGTTATTCATGGCACATAATTTCTCTCTTTCAATAGTTTGAATATTTGATTCCACTCTCTTCTGGCTTGTAGAGTTTCTGCTGAAAAGTCTGATGATAGTCTAATGGGCTTTCATTTGTAGGTTATGGTTTTCTTTTCCCTGGCTGCCTTGAGAATTCTTTCTTTGTCATTAGTTTTTCACAGCTTTAATACAATGTGCCTTGAAGAAGGCCTGTTGGGATTGAGGTAATTAAGTGTTCTGTTTGCTTTTTGGATTCAAGGATCCATTTCTTTCCACAAGTTTGGGAAGTTCTCATCAACTATTTGAGTATACTCTCTGTTCCCTTCTCCCTTTCTTCTCCTTCTAGAATGCCCATTATTCTTATGTTGCTCTTTCTGGTGAAGTCAGAAAGTTCTTATAGAATTCTTTCATTTCTTTTAACTTTCAAGTCTCTTTCTTTTTCCATCTGTGCCATTTCCAGATTTCCATTTTTAATGACACTGATTCTTTCATTCATCTGGTCTGCTATATTACCTAAGCTGACTATTTCATTCTTTATTTCTTTCATTGAGTACTTAATCTCCAGAAATTCTATTTGGTTCTGTCTTAAAATTTTAATCTCTTTGGTAAAATGTTCATTTTGTTCTTTGACTGTGTTTCTGAGTTCTTTAAACTGCCTGTCTGTTTTTTCTTGCATCTCATTGAGTTTTTTCAGAACTGCAATCTTGAATTCTCTGTCATTTAAGTCATACATTTCCATATTTTATGTTCATTTTCTGAAGACTTTTCATTTTCTTTCTGAGCTGCCTTGTTACCTTGGTTATTCATGCAATTAATGAATTATTATTTATCTTCCTAGGCATCCACAGGAGTGGGTTCTGCAAGAGGTTGATAGGAAGAGGTCTTTCTTTTGCTTTCCAGTAGATGTTAGTAGAAATTTTTTTTAAAGATTTTTATTGGGGAATTGGGGGGATGGGAACAGTGCTGGGGAATTGGGGGAAGGGGAACAGAGAAGTTGCTGTCGTTTTGTTCTTCAATATAGTTGTGGAGGACGTTGCTTCACTCGCCCAAGTTGGCACCATCATTGTGCACTTCCCAGGCAAGGCAGATCAGTTGCTGGCTTCTGGATGGCCACTCACTGCGGCTGCTGGCTGCTCACGCTGGCTGCTGGCTACATACGGTAGCCCATGGCAATCCACTGCCACAGGGGCTGCAGCCTACGCTGTCACCGGCGACTCACGGCAGCCCAGCTCCAGGTTGAGCTGTTGTTCAGCATCTGAGCTGTAGAGGGCAGTGTCACTGGCCCTCATATGCGGGATCCGAACCGGGGCTCTCTGGCATCCCAAGCCAACTCTTAACCATTTTGTCACTCGGCCGGCCCAGTAGAACTTTTTATTTTCTCTACCATTGCAGCCTTTTATTCTGTCTCATGCTGTTGAATTATATTTTCCCTTACACTATTCCAGCTTCTCACACAATGGAGGGGGTTCCCTGTGAGGTGTGCTTTTCCTTTGTGAACAGGTCACGTGGGTCTCAGAGCACCTCCTCTCAGAGCACCTCCTCTACTGGGGGATGTGCAGAGTTTCTGAAGTTCCAAAGCTCTTTTTACCCCTGCAAGGATCCACCCAGATAGGTGGGAGTGGGACAGGGTGGGTTGTGAGAGGTGGCTTTGAGCAATGGTGGCAACTATCAACACAGTTAACTTTCCTCTAGAATTTCTTTCCTTTTTCTGGAATTTGTTGAGCTTAATCTGAGGCTGTGGGGCTGAAGTTTTCAGAGCTGTCAATATTCTGTTCTTTTTCTATGACACTGCTGCCATTCCACTTCTAGCACTGGGAAGGTGGGGGTGAGGTGAGCTCTGGGCGGGTGGGAAGGGTTGGCTAGGCTTTATGCCTATGTCTTTCACCCTCTTCTTGTCAGTAAGGGCTTAAACCACCGTTCTCACCCTTCTTCCCCCAGTCTTTGCTTCAAGGTCCCTACCTTGAGCGTTGGATTTAGCCATGTACGCTGATCCCTCAGGTGGGACTACAGGCCATAAGGGGAGTGCTAGCAATCCGAAATCGTCCCTCTCCTGCAACTGCGGTAAGCTCTGGAATCCAGGGAGCTGTGATCTCCAGTCTGTCCTGCAGCTCGCGATCAGCCACGGCCTGTGTCTCTGCACTTCCCCTTTCCCTCCTCCCCCGCTTGCCCAATTTACCCAACTTTAGATGATTCCAATTGTGCATCTCTTAGTCTTGCCTGTATTCCATGCTAGGAGTCCTTTGTGGAATTATAGCTGTTCAATTTGTTGTACATTCCAGGGGAGATTTCAAGAGGCTCACCTCACATTGCCATTTCTGTGATGTCTCTGGAGCTTTTTTCTGTTCTTTTACTTGGGACATGTTTCTTTATTTTCTCATTTTGGCTGCCCCATGCCCTCGTGTTTGTTTCTATGTATTAAGCAGGGCTGCTGTGTCTCTTGGTTTTAGTAGAGTGGCTTTATGTAGTAGGTGTCATGTGAGGCCCAGTGGTGCATTCTCCCTGGTCACATGAGCTGGGTTCTCCAGGTGTTTCCCCTGTATGGGTTGTGTGCTTCCTTCTGTTACATTTGAGCCTTGGTTGCTGTTGGCATACCGATGGGAGGGTTTTACCCTTGGGCTGATTGGTTGTGAAGACTGGCTGTGACTACAGTAGAGGAGCTGTTGTGCAGGTGCTGACCCTACAGAGCAGGGTTCTCTTTAGCAAGGCTCTGGTAGCTACCTGTCTGCCCTTTGCATGTGTCATCTGTGGAGTCAGCCAAGTTGTGCTCTGGCTCAGTTTGAAGGCAGCCATCAGTTATGCTGGTCCAGGGCTTTCTGGGAGGGGCCAAGCTGCAGGCCAGGTTAAGCTGAATGAAGCCTTTGTCCTTTTTGGGACCACCTGGCATGAGTTACAAGGCAATATGCAGATGACAGCCTCCTGCACTAGGTTTGGAGATACTTGGGAGCGGCCAAGCCATGAGCTGGCTGATGCTAGTGCTGGGCATCATGTTGCTTAGCAAGAGGTATGGGGCACACCAAGGTCAGAAACTATGTGTTTGCAGTTTGTGAACTTTTGAGAGATTTTAGAAAAGTCTGCAGCATGAAACAAGACAGGGTGTTTGTGTGGAAAACTCATTGGAAGCAGCTTACATGGGCCTGCAAGTTGGGCGAGGCAGATTCAGGGAATCGCCAGGGCAGGGTGAACAGTGTGAGCCAGGTTAATGGAGACTCAAATATGTGGGCTGCCTGTGTTTGTATGCTGGGAGGGTGGAGGGCTCAACAAAGAAACAATGACTTCTTCCTGCACTTCTATCTGGGAGGAAGCTGCCTCTCTAGCCCTAGCCCTTGAAGCCAGACAATTGAGTTCCTCCCTTTGTGTCCCTGGTGCCTTTTGAGCTTTTGCCCCATTACTGGAGCTCAGAGTGAGTAAGTCTGTACATGGGCCCTTTAAGAAAAGTGTCTCAGATTCCAGCAGCCTTATGTGTCACTCAGCCACAATCTCTGCTGGTTTTCACAGCCAGAAGTTATGGGGAATTCTCTCCCAAGCAATGGAAACTTAAGCTAGGGAATCTGTTGTAAGGCTGGGACCCCTTGATCCTCAGGGGCAAACTCTGCAGCTGACATATCCCTCCCAATTTTTAATGGCCACACATAAGTGTTGGACCAGCCCATTCCGCATCCCCACCTCTCCTACCAGTATTGGCATGGCTTTTTCTGCATTTCTTTAGTTGTAGGACTTCTGTTCAGCTAGACCTCAGGTGATTCTCTATGATGGTTGTTTTGTAGTTTAGTTGTAATTTTGATGTGGTCGTGGGAGGATGCAAGCACAGTATTTAACTACTCTGCCATCTTGACTGGAAATCTAGATTAATGCTGTTTTCATGCCTGCCAACACAATATCCATTCTGTAGCCCATAGATCAAAGAGTACTTGGGATTTTCAGGTCTCATTATTTAAGAAATACATTTCATAAAGTTATAGCTGCAATATACAGTGATTCCTCTGATGAATCTGGGCAAAGTAAATTGAAAACCTTCTGGAAAGGATTCACCATTCTAGATGTCATTAAGAACATTCATGAGCATGGGGAAAGGTAAAAATATTAACATTAACAGGCGTTTGGAAGAAACTACTGATTCCTTCTTTGGATGACTCTGAGTGGTTCAAGACTTCAGTGGAAGAAGTACAGATGTGATGGAATTAGAAAGAAAACTAGAATTAGAAGTTTAGTGTGAAGATGATGAACTGCTTTAATCTCATGATAAAATTTAATGAATGAGAAGCTGCTTTTTATGGATGAACAAAGAAAACAGTTTCTTGTAATGGAAACTGCTGCTGGTGAAGATGCTCTAAGGATGTTGAAATAACAACATATTTATAACACTATACAATTTTAGCTGCTAAAGCAGTGGCAGGGTTTGAGAGAATTGACTCCAATTTTAAACAAGTTCTACCTGTGAGTAAAACAGCATTACATGCTACAGAGAAATCATTAATGAAAGAAGTCAACGGATGTAGCAAAAACTTCTTGTCTTATTTTAAGAAATTGCCACAGCCACCCCAACCTTCAGAAACCACCACCCTGATCAGTTAGCAGTCATCCAAAATGAGCCTAGTACTTTTAACAGCAAAAAGATTATGAATCACTAAAGACTCACATGATGGTTAGCATTTTCTAGCAATAAAGTATTTTTTAAGCTATGTACCTTGTTTGTTTAGACATAATGATATTGCTCACTAATATATCACAGTATAGTGTGAACATAACTTTTACATGCATTGGAAACCCCCCCAAAAAATGTGACTCAATTTATTGTAATATTCACTTTATTGCAGTGTTCTGGAACCAAACTCAGTATCTCTGAGGTATGCCTGTATACCATATATCACTTTTAGAGCAATGTTGATTCACAACAAAATTGAATGGAAAGTACAGAGAGTTCCCGTTTTCTCCCTGCTCTCAGACCTCCATAACCTCTCCCAAGATGAACATCCTGCACCAGAATGATGCATTTGTTACAAGAGATGAACCCACTATGACAAATCATTATCACCCAAAGGCCATGGTTTACATTAGGGTTCACTCTTGGTGTTGTATATTTTATGGGTTTGGACAAATGTATAATGACATGTATCCTCCATTACAGAGTAACTTCACTGAACCCAAATCCTTGGCATGCCACCTATTCATTCTTCCCTTCCCCCCAAACCCCTGACAACAACCGATCTTTCTACTGCCTCCATAGTTTTGCTTTTTTACAATGTCAGATAGTTGAAATCATGCAGTATGTAACCTTTTTATACTGTCTTCTTTGAATTAGTAATGTGCATTCATGCTTCATACTTGATTTTTCATGACTTGTTAGCTCATTTCTTTTTAGTGCTGAATGATATTCTATTGTATTTATGTACCACAGTTTGTTTTATCCATTTATCTATTGAAGGACATCTTGGTTGCTTCCAAGTTTTGGCAATTATGAATGAATCTACTGTAAATATCTGTGGGCAGGCTTTTGTGTGACCACAGTTTACAGCTAATTTGAATAAATACAAAGGAGCATATTTGCTGGATCTTATGGTATATGTAAGTTAGTTTTGCAAGAAACTGCCAAACATTCTTCTAAAATGACTGTACCATTTTTCATTCCCACCAGCAATGAATGAGAGCTCCTGTTGCTCTTCATCCTCTCCAGAATTTGGTGTTTTAAGTATCTTGGTAGCCTTTCTAATATGTATGTTGTGGTATCTCATTTTAATTTGTGATTCCTATATGTGTTATTTGACAACTGTCTTTTTTAAAAAGTTTTTTTATTAATATATAGCATATGATTCCACAGATATGTGGTACATAAAACTGAAAACAACAAAAGAACAAGAAAAACAAATGAAGAAGAAAAACTCATAGACACAGACAGTAGTTTATTGGTTGTCAGAGGGTAAGGGGGAGAAGGGTGGTAGATAAGGGTAAAGGAAATCAAATACATGATGATGGAAAAATAACTGACTCTGGGTGGTGAACACACAATGTGATATATAGATGATGTGTTACAGGATTATACACTGGAAATCTATGTAACTTTGCTAACAATTGCCACTCCAATAAACTTTAAATATATATATATANATATATATATATATATATATATATATATATATATATATATATTCATACATTATATTTGTTTCAGGTGTACACCATAGTTATTCAACATTTATACACCTAGAGAAGTGGTCACCATAAATCCAGCAACTATCGTGACACCATACCATGCTATCACAATATTATTGATTGTATTCCTTATGCAGTACACTACATTTCCATGATTTGTTTTATACCTGGAAATTTGAACATCTTATCCCCCTTCACCATTCCCCCCTTTTTAAATTTTTAAATTACAGCTGACATTCGATATTATTGTATGTTACTTTCAGGTGTACACCATAGTGGTAAGACATTTGTATAATTTAAGAAATAATCCCCCTGACTAGCCTATTACTCACCTGTCACCATAGTTATTACCAAATTATTGACTATATCCCCTATGTTTAATTAACATCCCCATTACTACTTTGTAACTATCAGTTTTTACTTTTTACTTCCTTCGTCTTTTACATTTTGCTCTCCTAATCCCCTTCCATCTATTATTCCAACAAATTTCGTATGCATCTGACACCATACATAGTTATTACAATATTATTGATAATATTCCTCATGTTATAACCTACATCCTCATGATTACTGATTTACAACCAAGTTTTACTGCTTAATCTTTTTCCCTTTTTCACTCATCCCCAATCCCCTCCCATCTGGCAACCATCACAATGTCCACTGTATCTATGAGTTGGTTTCTGTTTTGTTTGTTTATTTTGTTTTTTAGATTCCACATATAAGCAAAACCTCATTGCACCTGTCTTTCTCTGTCTGACACTCCACTCAGCACAATTCTCTCTAGGTCTATTCATGCTGCCACAGATGACAAGAACCCATTCTTTTCCCTGGTCAAGCAATATTCTATTGTATATATGTACCACCTCCTCTTTATCCATTCTTCCATCAGTAGACACCCAGGTTGCCTCCACATCTTGGCCATTGTAAGCAATGTTGTAAAGAACATATGGATGCACATATCCCCTCAAAGTAGCATTTGGGTTTCTTCAGATAAATACCATTAAGTGGGGTTACTGGATCCTTCTTTGTCTCTTGTTATAGCTTTTCTTTTAAAGTTGAATTTTGTCTGGTATAAGTATTGCTACCTCAGCTTATTTATTTATTTATTTATTTATTTATTTATTTATTTATTTATTTATTTCCGTTTTTCTTAAATATCTTTTCCCATTCCTTTACTGTCAGTATGTTTGTCTTTCAATCTGAAGTGAGTATCTTGTAGGCAGAATATGTAAAGGTTTTATATCCTTATCCATTCAGCCACCCTATGTTTTTGATTAGGCGTTTAATCTATTTACATTGAAAGTAATTCTTGATAGATATTTTGTTATAACCATTTTATTATTCATGTTTTTAATTCTTTTTCTATTATTCAATTTTTTTAAAATCCCTCTAACATTCCTTTTATACCGGTTTGGAGATGATAAAATCCTTTAGCATTTTCATGACTGGAAAGTTCTTTATCTGTCCTTTGTTTTTAAATGATAGCCTTGCTGGGTAGAGTACTCTTGGTTGTAGGTCCTTGGGTTTTTTTTAATCACTTTGAATGTTTTGTGCCAATTCCTTCTGGTCTACAAAGTTTCTGTTGAGAAATTAGCTGAAAGTCTTATGGGAGCTCCATTGTAGATAACTAAATATTTTTATCTTGCTGCTTCTAGCATTCTTCCTCTGCCTTTAAACTTTGGCATTTTAATTATAATGTGTCTTGGTGTGGGCCTCTTTGGAGTCATCTTTTCTAGGGACTGTCTGTGTTTTCTGGGCTTGTATGTTTATTTCCTTCACCAGGTTAGGAAAGTTTTCAGTCATTATTTCTTCAAATAAATTCTCAGTCCCTTGCTTTCTCTCTTTTCCTTCTGGTACTCTTATGATGTGAGTAGTGTTATGCTTGTTGTTTTCCCAGACTTCTCTTAAACTATCCTCAGTTTTTGGGGATTTTTTTTTCTGTCTGATTGGGTGTTTTTTGCTACTTTATCTTCCAAATCGCTGATTCAATCCTTTCCTTCATTTAGTCTGCTGGTGATCCCTTCTAGTGCGTTCTTCATTTCAGTTATTGTATTCTCCTCTTCTGACTGGTTCTTTTTTTATGGTTTCTATGCCCTTTTTTATGCTTGCCATCTCTTTGTTGAAGTTCTCACTAAGTTCCTTGAACATCTTTATAACCATTTTTAAAAACTCTGTATCTGGTAAGTTGCTTACCTCCATTTTGTTTAGTTGTTTCTCTGAAGTTTTCTCCTGTTTTTCATTTGGGACATATTCCTTTGTCTTCATTTTGACTGTGTTTGTTTCTATGTATTAGGTGGGGCAACAGTGTCTCCCAGTCTTGTCAGGTGGCCTTATGTAGTAGGTATCCTGTGGGGCCCAGTGGCATAGTCTTTCTGGTCACCTGAGCCAAGTGCTCCATGAGTGCCCCTTGTGTGGGTTGTGTGTGTCCTGCTGTTATAGCTGAGCCTTGATTTCTGTTGGCATGTCAGTGGGTCGTATTGACCTTCACGCTAACTGGCTGTGGGGTTTGGCCATGTCCACAGCTCATGGGCTGCTGTGTGAATTACTCCAAGGAATGATTCACCCCAGTGGGCTCTAGTGTCTGTTGAGTCTGCCCTTTTGTGTGTGTGTGCTGCTTGTGGTGCTAATTGAGTGGTGCTCTACTGTGGTCTGAAGTTAACCTCCAAGTATGTTGGTTCCAGGGCCTATTGGGAGGGGCTCCATTGCAGGCCCAGGTCACCCAAGGCCTGTGACCAGCTGGAGACTACCTGGTAAGAGCTACAAAATGAGTCTTGGTTGTTTGCTGTCTATGCTAATCCTGGAGGCACGTGTGAGAGGCCACTCTGAGAACCAAGGATATCTGCCACCAGGCCTAGGGTAAGTCTTCAAATTGCCAGAACACCCCAAGGCCTCCTGCCAGGTCCCTTAAGGTTCAGCCACTGATAAAGCCCTATGTGGTACACAAGTTGGGTGAGGAAGGTCTCAGGGAGTCACTAGAGTAGGAAGAGTTGTGGTCACCAGGTTAACGTAAATTCTGGTTTGGTGCCAGTGCTGAGCCTGAAGCTACTCACACTGAGGCCAGTCGCCACCCATCTGGGGACTGTCGGACTGATAATTTAAAAAAAAAGTGCAATGCGGATAGACAGGGCTGACTGCTCTTGGAGAAAAAAACCTCCAGCTTTTGCGGGAGTTGGGTCCCAGTGAGTCAGCAGGGTGGAGCTGTGGAGCTCACCAGACCAATAAGACTCAGATTTGACCATAAATGTAGGGGATGGACTCAACACAGGAAAGATGGTTCAAGCCTGATGGCTCCACAGGAGAAGCACTGCTCACGGGAAAATGCCGACTGTTCTCCAGCCTTTGTCCCAAAGCCACAAAACGTAGTCTGTCCTCCGTATGTCTCTGACACCCCTCGAGTTGCTGTCTCATCTTTGGAACCCAAGGTGAGTGCCTGGGAGTGAGAGAGTCTGTGTGCGCTCCCTTTAAGAGAACATCTGGGTTTCGCACTGTCTTCTGTCCCACCCAGATAGTCAGAATCCCCACTGTTTTTCACAGCCAGATATTGTGGGAAACTCCTTTTTTTGGCACCAGTACTCTGGGCTGGGGAGAGCTGTGTGAGATGGGTGCCCTTGCTCATCTGGAGGGAATATCTGTGGTCGAGATATCCCGCCTGGTTGTCAACCACCACATGGATGTTTGGAGTTAGCCAGTTCTGTGTCTCTGCCCTCCTACCAGTCTTGATGTGGCTTCTTCTTTATATCCTTAGTTATAAAACTTCTGTTCTGCCAGAGTTCACATGGTTCTCCAGGTTGATTATTCTGTAATTTAGTTGTAATTTTGATTTGTTCACAGAAGGAAGAAGGCACAGTGTTTATCTATTCAGCCATCTTGGATCTCCCTTGGCAAGGCATCTTTTGCACATTTTAAAAATTGGGTTGTTCATTTTTCTATTGTTTAGTTTTAAGAATTATTGGCATGTTTTGGATAACAGTGCTTTATCAATATTTTGGAAATATTATCTCCCAGTCTGTGAAATGTCTTTTCATTCTCTTGACAGTGTATTTCACAGAGCAAACATTTTCAATTTTAATAAAACTTAACTCATAAATTATTTCTTTTACAGACCATGCTTTTGGAATTATATCTAAAAAGTTATCACCAAACCCAATGTCATCTAAATTTCCTCTTCTGTTATATTCTAGGGATTTTATAATTTTGCATTTTACATTTAAGTTTGTGATCTGTTCAAATTATTTTTAAATGAGATATAATTGACATAACATTGTGCAAGTTTAAGGTGCACAGGTGTTGACTTGAGGCATTTATGTGTTGCAGTCTGTAACTAACTGATTGATTACCACTGTAGCTAACACCTCTATCATGTCACATAATAATCATTTCATTTTTGTGTTGGTAACAATTAAGATCTAGTTTCTTAACAACTTTGAAGTTTATAATACAGTATTGTTGTCTATAATCACTATGTTATATATTTGATCTCCAGGACTTTCTTATCTACTTGTTGCCAAGTTTGTACCCTTAAATATCTCTCCAATTACCCCACCTCCTTACTTCCTGCCCTCAGCTCCTGGTAACTACCATTCTTTTTTATTTTTATTTATTTATTTATTTATTATTTTTTTATTTTTAGCTGAGCCATCCTGCTACCTGTTGGCAGCTCAGCAGCTGCTCAGCTCAGGCTGGACTCGAACCGCTGTTGCTCAGAGCTCAAACTCTTGAGCGAGCTCTTAACCAACTGAGCCACTCAGCCGGCCCACCATTCTTTTTTAAACAAGCATTCCCATCCCTGGTGTGAGGCAAATGATTTAGGCATATGTAAAGGAAAACACAAAGGCTGTGTTGGAAGATTGCTACTCTATTGCAAGTTATAGTTTGTTAAATATGTTAAGCTATATCTTTCAAATGGCTTTTCCTTTAATAACATTAAATTAAATTATGGTTAAGAGTAGCTTTTTAAAATCTGGGTTGTGGGGAGCAGGAATAGTGAAGAAAAGGAACACATAAGAAAAGTGACATTTGTCTTTTAATGCCCATGCCACAAACATGGATCTAAACAGAGAATCAAAATTCAACAATCTTTAGTAAAAAGTAAGCAACATTCTTGTGTGTCACAGTAGAATTAGTAAATCCAAATAAATCAAGTGAGAAAGTCAAAATGAAAAATTCTTACAAGCGTTCAGATATCACAAGAGATGCAATCCCAACATAGGGTGAAGAGTTGGATTTCAATATAATATGTGTTTGTAAATCATGTATTTAAAAAAAAATTTAAACCAAAGGAAAAATTCTTCCCAGCCAAGCAAAGAACTGAAATTTATTTTACTGCTATGCATTCAAGTAAAGGGCATGAGAGACAAAAATGTAGAGTATGAATATTAAGAGAACTAAGAAAAAGAACAAAACGTAATAGAAGTTCTTTTTCATAAAAGTAAAATGACTTTATAATACTTTAAAAATTATTTTCTATTTAGATTTCATAAAGGCTTTATTTTTATTTTTTAAATTATTTTGTATTGCGAAATACACATTTTTTAGAATTAGTTTCAGCTGTACAACACAGTGCTATAGTTATAATTTTTACCCCTAGAGGTGACAGCACCCCTCCTCATATCCACCACCCCACTTCCCCCCACCAATATCATACATATCTATTACAATTCCCTTGACTCCACTCCCACACTATACTCCACGTCCCATGACTATATATATTCACTTATAGTTGACATACAATATTATACAACATCAGCTTCAGGTGTACAGTGCAGTGATCAGTGATCAAGCCTCTACCCAATCCATGATGAGGTCTCCCTAGCAAGACATGTGACCACCTGACACCCTACAAAATATTTACAACATTATTAATTATATTCCTTGAACTGCCTTTCGTATCCCTGTGACAATATTGTAGTTACATATTTATGCTGTCTAACCCTTTCCCCTTCTCCCTCATCACCACCCCCTCCCAACTAGCAGCCATCAGTTGTTCCTCTATATCTCTGAGACCACTTCTGTTTACTTTGCTCATTCATTGAGTTTTTTAGATTCCACATATAAGTGAAATCATATGGTATTTGTCTTTCTCCGACTGAATTATTTCACTTAACATAATAGTCTCTAAGTCCATGCATATCGTCCCAAATGGTATGATTTCATTCTTCTTTATAGCAGAGTAATACTCCATTGTATAAATGTACCAGTTTCTTAATCCAGTCATCTACCGATGGGCATTTCAGTTGTTTCCAAGTCTTGGCTATTGTGAATGGTGCTTCAATAAACTGAGGGGTACATATATTTTTTCGAATTAGTGTCTTGGGTTTCTCTGGATAGATACCCAAGAGTGGAATTGCTGGGTCATACAATGGATCCATTTCCAGCTTTTTGGGATACCTCCATACTGATTTCCATAATGGCTGCACCAATCTGCAGTCCCACCAACAGTGAAGCAGGGTTCCCTTTTCTCCACAGCCTCACCATCACTTGTTGTTTGCTGATTTATTGATGATAGCCTTTCTGACAGGAGTGAGGTGGTATCTCATTGTGGTTTCTATTTGTATTTTCCTAATGATTAGTGAGGTTGAACATTTTTTCATATGCCTGTTGGCCATCTGTATACCCTCTTTAGAGAAATTTCTCTTCATATCCTCTGCCCATTTTTTAATTGGGTTGTTT
>NW_017732554.1:368984-369821 GCF_001890085.2 Hipposideros armiger
CATATAATGACAATTTTACTTCCTCCTTTCCAATTTGGATGCCTTTTATTTAATTTTCTTTTCTGAATGCTGTGGCCAGAACTTCCAGAATTAAGTTGAAAATAAGTGGAGAAAGTGGGCACCCTTGTCTTATTCCTGATTTTTAAGGGGAAAGCTTTTAGCCTATCCCCATTGAGTACAATGTTTGCTGTGGGTTTATCATATTTAGGCTTTATTATGTTGAGATATGATCCCACTATTCCCACTTTGCTAAGAGTTTTTTTCATAAATGACTGGATGCTGGATTTTGTCAAATGCTTTTCTGCATCTATTGATATGATCATATGATTTTTATTTTTCATTTTGTTAATGTGATGTATTATGTTAATTGATTTGCAGATATCGAACCAACCTTGCATACCAGGAATGAATCCCACTTGATCGTGGTGTATGATCTTTTTAATGTGACATTGAATTCGGTTTGCTAGTATTTTGTTGAGGATTTTTGCATCTATGTTCATTAGGGATATCGGCCTGTAGTTTTCTTTTTTTTAATACCTTTGTCTGACTTTGGGATCAGAGTAATAGTGGCCTCATAAAATGTGCTTGGAAGCCTTCCCTCCTTCTGTACTTTTTGGAATATTTTGAGGAGAATAGGTATTAATTCTTTTTTGAATGTTTTGTAAAATTCGCCTGTGAAGCCATCTGGTCTAGGACTTTTGTTTGTTGGAAGCATGTTGATGACTGACTCAATTTCTTTGGTAGTAATCAGTCTGCTCAGCGGTTCTGTTTCTTTTTGGTTCAGACTTGGCAGATTGCAAGCTTCTAGAAATTTATGCATTTCTTCCAGATTGTCAA
>NW_017732554.1:371757-373058 GCF_001890085.2 Hipposideros armiger
TTGCGCTTGATGTTGTCCCACAGGTCTCTTAAACTATTTTCATTGTTTTTTATTCTTTTTTCTTTTTGTTGTTCCAACTGTGTGAGTTCTGCTATTTTGTCTTCTAAATCACTGATCGAATCCTCTGCTTCACCTAATCTACTGGTGATTCCTTCAAGAGTGTTCTTCATTTCCGTTATTGTATTCTTTAGTTCTGTCTGGTTGTTTTTTATGATTTCTGTATCCTTCTTTATGTCCACATTAAGTTCCTGAAACAGTCTTATCATAAGTGTTCTAAACTCTGTCTCTGAAAGGTTGGATACCTCTGTTTCATTTAGTTGCATTTCTTGAGGTTTCTTCTGATGATTTACTTGGGACGTGTTTCTTTGTTTCTTTATTCTGGCTGTCACTCTGATTGCTTCGATGTATTGAATCACCTAGAAAGAAAAAAGAAAAAAAAAAGAAAAGAAAAGAAAAAAGAGAAAAAGGGGAAAAAAAGGAAAAAGAAAAAAAGCAGGGGGGGGGCTGTCTGCCTGCTTTAATCTGCAGACCACTTGCTCAGCAATAGAGAGATTCTGGGCAACTCAGCACCAGTTGTTGGGGGGGAGGGCTCAGTGCATCATGTGCTGACCTCCCTCTAGACTTGAAGTAAGCTTCCCACAATTAGTTGCTGTGTGCTCTGGAACCGTGCTCACCACCAAAATTCCTCACCGGTTGTTGAGGGCTGTCTGCTGCTGCAAAAAACCTTCTGTGGCTTGCAGAGGTAGAAGCCAGGGACCAGGGGCTCAGGGTACCCCTGGCAACACAGCTCTAGGTGGGTGGGGCAGGCCCCCAAGGCACCACAGTGTGTGGTCAGTGGCCCCCACCAAGTCAGAGCAGCATGCACTCCTGCATCAGCAACCAACCCACACAAACTCGCCTGGAAAGCCCTGGCTGAATCATGGAGGCACACAGCTCGCGGCTCTACCCTCCCAGGAAAACTCCCTGTCTCAGCCTGTCCCAATCAGCTGCTCAAAGATCAGGCCGAGCAGCCCGACAGCCAATTGCCACCCAGACAACTCCACACACGCACTGTGGAAATCGGGGACCTAAGGTGAGTCGCGCACTTCCTGGTCTCAATAAGCAGTCTGTTGTAATCGGAGCATGCTTGCTTAGCGTTTCCCTGGCTACGCAGCACAAACAGTATGGAGGGTGGGGATCCAAGGCCGCATGCACACGCACACACGCACTCCTGCGCCAATTCCAGCAGACCAATGCAGTCCCAGACCTGAGCCTCTGTGGGAAGGCCCAGCCCTGAAAAAATGGCAGCCTCCTGTGCACTA
>NW_017732554.1:374143-399894 GCF_001890085.2 Hipposideros armiger
AGCTTGTTTGGAACTCTCTGCACTTCCTGGGCTTGTATGTCGATTTCCTTCACCAGGGTAGGGAAGTTCTCAGTCATTATTTCCTCAAATACATTCTCGATCCCTTGCTTCTTCTCTTCTCCTTTTGGTATTCCTATGATGCGAATGTTGTTGCATGTAATGTTGTGCTACAGGTCTCTTAAACTGTTTTCATTGCTTTTTATTACTTTTTTATTTTTGTTGTTCCACCTGGGTCATTTCTGCTATTTTGTCTTCTAAATCACTGATCCAATCCTCTGTTTCATCTAATCTACTGGTGATTACTTAGAGAGTGTTCTTCATTTCCATTATTGTATTCTTTAGTTCTACCCGGTTGTTTTTTATGATTTCTGTATCCTTCTTTATGTCCTCCCTAAGTTCCTTAAACATTCCTATCATCAGTGCTCTAAACTCTGTCTCTGGAAGGTTGGATACCTCTATTTCATTTAGTTCCATTTCTTGAGGTTTCTTCTGATCTTTTACTTGGGACATGTTTCTTTGTTTCTTCATTCTGGCTGTCATTCTGATTGCTTTGATGTATTAGATCAGCTAGAAAGAAAGAAAAAGAAAAAAGAGAAAAAGAGGAAAAAAAGAAAAAAAAAGGGAAGGGGCTTTCTGCCCAATTCAATCTGCAGACCACTTACTCAACAATAGAGAGACTCTAGGTGACTCAGTACCAGCTGTTGGGGGGAAGGGCAAAGTGAGTCATGCGCCAACCTCCCACTAGACTTGAAGTGAGCTTCCCACAATTAGCTGCTGTGTGCTCTGGAACCGTGCTCACCACCAAAAATCCTCACAGGTTGTTGTGGGCTGTCTGCTGCTGCAAAAAACCCTCTGTGGCCTGCGGAGGTAGGGGCCAGGGACCAGGGGCTCAAGGTGCCCTTGGCAACACCACTCTTGATGGGCAGGGCAGGCCCGCAATGCACCACAGGATGTGGTCAGTGGCCCCCACCAAGTCAGAGCAGCATGCACTCCTGCATCGGCAGCCAGCCCACACAAACTCGTCAGGAAAGCCCTGGCTGAATCACACAGGCGCTCAGCCCACAGCTCTACAGTCCCAGGAAAACTCCCTGTCTCAGCCTGTCCCAATCAGCCGCTCGCAGATCAGGCCGAGCAGCCCGACAGCCAATCACCACCCAGGCAACTATGCACGCACTGCGCGGAAATCGGGGACCTAAGGCGAGTCGTGCACTCCTGGGTCTCAATAAGCAGTCTGTTGGAGTAACAGCAAGCCTTCCAGGCATTTCCCTGGCTACACAGCACAAGCAGTGTGGAGGCTGGGGATCCAAGGCTGCATGCGCACACACGTATGCACGCATGCACACACGCAGTCCTGCGCCAATTCCACGAGACCAGTGCAGTCCCAGACCTGAGCCTCTGTTGGAGGGCCCAGCCCTGCAAAATTGGTGCCCTCCAGTGTACTACTTGTGTGCAAGCTCCACACCAGGGGAGCAATGGTCCCCAAAACTTCCAGCTCCCGCTCCAACGGCACTCAGTTCAGTCCTTCCCACAGGCTCCTGGATCCCGCTCACAAAGCTACTGTTTCCACCAGGAACCAGGTGAGTGCCCAAAAGTGAGTGAGTCAGTTTACTGACTCCACTGGTTTTCTAGCTGCCCTCAGCTTCACCAAGTTAAGCAAAGAGAGTCCTCATTATTGTGTACTTCCAGCTATCGTAGAACTCCTCTTCCCAGCAAAGTAACTCTGGGGTGGTGAGCGCGGTGTGGGGCCGGAGGGTCTCTCCCCCAACCGGAGAAGCCTCCCCACTGCTGAGGTGTCCCTCACAGGGTTCGCCCTCTCTCATCTCCGCCCCTCTTACCGGACTCAACGTGGCCTCCTCTTTAAGTCCTTCGTTTATAGGTTCTGTTCAGCTAGTGTCAAGGGAACTTCCGAGGTTGACTATATTATAGATTATTTGTAATTTTGGTGTGATCCTGGGAGGCAATCGGCACAGCGTGTGTTTATTCTGCCATCTTACCAGAAGTCAAGCCTTTATTTTCTGAGACTATAAATTTCATGGAAAGGACATTAATATTTATTCAGTAATAGAAAGACAAATGGATTTTAAAAAAAGGTTGTATGCCTTAAAATGTCATTAAATTGCGCATCTCCATCAAAAGCTTCCTGGATTTCATTTTCTAATATTCTATTACAACTTTGTAAATGTTCACTAGATGGCACAAAGAGGCCAGTTATAGAAAAGCCAGTAGAAATCATGTACTTTAACAGATGCTGTGAAGGCTTAAGTGTTATTATGAAAGTTCCTGTAAAGAATCTCAAGGACTACTCAGAATTACAAGTATTGGGGTGACTAGGTGTTACCTTAGATGCACATTTGGGCTGAATGTGATTTCTCAATTGGCCTCTCTCTCTTTTATAATATCTAAGATATATTTATCCATATTATAAAATTTAAGATGATATTACTATATAAATCAAATGTCTAATAATTGATTTACAGAAGTATTGTCAAGGGTTAAAATTCTAAGTATTACAATGATTAATTTTTATTTGAAAAAAAGTTTTCATATTATACCATGAAAATAATGGTCCTTTACATGACCCAGGTATTGTTCACAATTTTTATTGGCATTTTCTACCTTCTTTTCAAGCTAAGGAATAAATAAAGAAGATAGGCTCATACTGTGTTATAACTTTGGGTTTAGTTATGGTAGGCTTAATAAAAAACAAATAATAATACAATCAAATTCATTATCAAACTAAATGATATTGCATTTATAAAGACATCTTAAAAACCTTCTCATGACTAACAAAATTGGGTTCAGTGCATTTCCCATAGGCCCATGTATCCTAAACTGTACTTACCACATCATAATACTTATATTTTGTAATTAAACTTTTTTGTAATTAACCAAGTTTGTCATTGAACCTGCTTATTCACCTCCCACACTTGACTTTGATCTCCTTAAAGGCAGGAGCTATCAGCCATTATATTCTCAGCATCAGTCTTCATGGATGGTATTCAGGACATACTTATATGAGTTAGTAGAGTGAGTTCTATTACCCCACAGATACTGGCTTCTATCTCTGCTCCACCACTTACCAGGTACAATTTTTGGCAAGTTACTTAAAGTCTATAAATTGGTGGTTAAAAATAATAAATGAAGATTACCAAGTAAGTATTCCATAGAGCTTTGGTGAGTATTAAATGAGATAACAGATTTAAAGCACAGTATCTGGAACACAGAAAGATCTCAATAAATGTTACTTTTTATTGTTATTATTATTTAGAAATATTTGTAGAATAAGTGGATCTTAAATATCTGAAACAAGTATTTATCTATTTTAAGTTATTGATATTATTGTGATGTGGAAATTTCTCATGCTTTATTTAATGTATAGAATTAGGAGCATGATAAAATAAGGTGGTTGAATGTGTAGAAAACCCAGACACACTATTTCTATGAAGAAGTCAGAAATCTTATCTGAGACTTGGAAATAGACTAAAGATCACTAGCTAGTCTTTCAGTGCAGTGCTGGTTTTGATTGTGTCTAGACAGTTTACCACTGTAGAAGCAAAAGTTAACTTGTTGATTTTTGTCTGTCAGAGATGCAGGTAACTCCTGTCCATCCATCAGTTAACCCAGAGATTGTGGTCTATGGTCTTACTGGACTTAAACCAGTTTTATATCTAATGTAGCAATCATAATCTAACATTTTCTTGTCAAACAGCCTATGTGCACATAAACTCTTAGTTGCTTTTAGACTTGACTTAACATCTTGCTGGCTCCTTCATTGATTACTAAATTTAAAAAATCCTTCACACAAATTTATATCTGCACGAAGATAATGATTTTATATTTTTGAAAATTATACTCTAACGCAGCACAATTAAACAATATTTTAGTGAGTTGTGAATTTCAACTCTGACAGTTAAAGAGTAAAGGCATTTCCCCATGAATTTGAGCAGGGTAGCATAGTATATAGTATGCTACTCTACAACATCTATATATCCATTTGATTTTCTTTGATGACTTAACAATTGGAAGTTAAATGTGAAGATATGACACATTCAACATTTGTTGACATTTGATCAACACTGGTGGCATAAGTCATTTAGTTTAATTCTCACAGAAGGAGTTTTGCAGAGAAAAAAGAAAGACTAGTAACGGTAACAAACCCACAAGCTTTGTTACAGTTCCTTTGTCCTATAGAGGGAAACATTTAAAAAAAATTAAATTTATTGGGGTGACATTGGCTAATTATATAGGTTTCAAGTGTACAATTCTATAGTATATTATCTGTATATTGCATTGTGTCTTCACCACCATAGTCAAATCTCCTTATGTGTTCTTAACCACTGCTACTTTTGCTCAATTTAGCTCTCTTTACTGACATCGGAAACAGTATATTTGGAAACAGTATCTGTAAGTATCTTTGCTTTTATCCCCAATTAAAAAATCCTCTGTTCAAATATATAAGGTAGTAACCAAACTAAAATCTAGATTTGGTTTAAAGTTGGCAAAGGAAATTTTCCTTTCAAAAAAAAAACAATCTTGGAAAGACTCCATAAAGCAAGTTGAGAAGCAATAGGCTCTTGTCAAAGAATACCACAGTAACTATATGCAGATGAAGAAGAGATCCGAGCTTGAGATTTTCCTAAATTATTCCTGGAGGCCAAAGAGCTTCTTGGAAGAATGAATGTTGGATTTTTTTTTCCAGAATCTAACCATTTTAGTGTTTATCACACATAGAAAATAATTTTGATCATCTGCATATGTTGGCATTATCTACTTTATTTATCTGGACATTCAGGCAGGCCAGAAAACAGATTTTTGGCATAATACAAAAACTATCCAATTGGCATTAATAATAACAATTCTTCATAAAATATATATGCCATCTCTAACTCTCAGTTACTTTTTCCTACTCTGTGACTTGGCCTCAGGTTTGGCATTTGCCCTAATAACAGCCACATATTTGATTCCAAAAATACAAATGATAATTTGCACCAATCTCTTTAAATAGAAGCAAATATGTCAGAAACACGTATAATATGGAATGGTTTATACTATAATTATTTGGAAAAAATTTGTATTTTGATTATATATGTATACACACACACACACACTAGTTTATACTGTAAATATTTGAAAAAAATGAGACCAGCAAAAACAGTGTATGCCCAATATTTAATTTTATAATAATTCATTTTATATATTTGTAAAGGTACTTTAAAAAAATTATTTATTTATTTATTTATTTATTAGTTTCAGGCATACAACGCAGTGCAATAGTTATACATTTTATCCCTCAAAGTGACAACCCCCTCCCCCAACCCACCACCCCACTCACCCCCCCGATATCATACATATCTATTACAATTCCATTGACTCCACTCCCACATCCCATGACTACATATATATATATATATATATATTCACTTATAGTTGACATACAATATTATACAACGTCAGCTTCAGGTGTACAGTGCAGTGATCAAGCCTCTACCCCATCCATGAAGTGGTCTTCCTAACAAGACATGTGGCCATCTCACATACTACAAAACATTTACAACATTATTAATTATATTCCTCTGTCTTTCATATCCCTGTGACAATATTGTAGTTACCTATTTATACTGTCTAATCCCTTCCCCGTCTCCCTCATCCCCACACTCCTCCCAACTAGCAACTATCAGTTTTTCTTCTATATCTCTGAGACTATTTCTTTGTCTTGTTCATTCAGTTTTTTAGATTCCACATATCAGTGAGATCTTCAAATTTCTAATGTTTCTAGTCAGTGTTACAAGTTTGAATATCTATTATTACTTTATTGTGTTTGTATTGACTGACCTGCCAGGTAATAAAATATACTTGCTAAAATATCTGATAAGCACATTTAAAAATAATATACATGAATGTAAAAAAGCATGTTTTAAATAGCTTAAAAGACTAATTATTTCTCACTTACTTTTATTATTGTTTTCCAAGGGTGAAAGGACATCAATTTTGCAGTGATATAGTGCAGCATAGGAACATTCCTGACCAAAAGAAAATTACTTTAAAGGCATGAAACCAGGCACAGTCACCCCTGATGACACAAAGCTCTGAAAGGCAAATCATGAGTAGAAAATTCAGGTCATTTCCCAGAGCAGGAGGACATTTCAACTAAGAAATCATATGTAATCAGCATGCTGATTTATCCAGCAAAAAAACAGCTTTTATCTAGAAAGAAACTAGATCAGAGATTCTTTGTTTTGTTAGTTTTAGATAAAAGAGGGTTAATAAATAGTGCTCACAAAGAAAATGATTGTATCTAACCACATCAAAATATCTTAAAAAGTCTGTGTTCAGCCATTCAGATTCATAATATCAAGTGTCTAGATATAGCCAACATGCAGATATTTGGCAATGGGTGGACAAAATATCCAAATGGCCATCCTTTTTTTTAACTTCTATTTGAATATTTTAATACTGGAGAAGAGCTCAAAGAAGTGAAAATGGCTGCATGTATGCATCTCTTAATTAACCTATTCATTCATTCATTCATTCATTCAACAAACACAATATAAGGTCGTGCTATGTGCTAGGTATGAGCTACATATTAAAGATACAGCAGTGAACAAAGCATGCAGAGTGTCTGACCTCATAAGTCATGTATAGAGTTCATATTCATTAATTGAACATTTTTTCTCTGCCTCTCTGTACTATGCTGACTGCTGGGGTTATAGAAATATAGGAAAAGGTTTCTACTTCCAGAGAGCTAATGATGGAGATGGACACATCCAATGCAGGCCAAATGTCCTGTCACTGAAGTAAGCATGAGGTGCTATGAGAATGCATTCGGAAATAAATCTGTAACAATGTTTTATCTTAATAGCTGCTAAAACAATGATTCTCTCAAGAAGAAAGAAACCATTTTACAGCACTAAATCAGGTATATTTTTACTGATCTGTTGTTTTACAGTACTTTTTTTTAATTGTTTCCCAAGTGTGAACCATTTGTCGTAGAGAGTTTATAACTGAGGTCCAGTAGGGTTTTATATTAATTAAATACTTAAAGAAAAGGAAAAGAAAAACAAAATTCAGAAGTAAATGATTAGGTGTCATAACATTGAATGTCGCTTTTGACTAATAAACGAGAATTTGAGGATAGAACTCAGGTTTCCTGCATTTCCTTCCGACACATATGACTGGTGACTCAAGTTTCACATGGTGCACAAGCCACCCTTGGGGCCTCACCTTTCATTTTTTTTCCTCATTCTCTTTTCAGTAGCAGTCATTATAAATTTCAGGTTAAAAACATGAATAATTTGGAATATAATCTGCACAACGGTAGGTCAATTATATAAAAGCAGTATAACCTAACAGATCCAGGGCCTTTTCTTGCCTGAGTATACAGAAATCTACTTTCATCTTTTGTTTTACTAAAATGTTATCTCTAAGATTGTCTGAGTCTTAAGGAAATAAATTCATTCAGTAGATGGTAAAGGAACAGACCCATGTTCAGGCTTTACTTCAAGTCAGGTAATTATCTTGTTTTACACGCTGTCCCCAAAGTTCCTCTGACTCATTTTCTCTGTCTCCAACACTGTTCCCCTTTATTTCTACACTTCTCTGTTAACTCATTTGACTGAGTTTCATACTCCTCATTAATTATAAATATTTTCCTATACTACCACCAGGTCATCACAAATTAGCATTTCCAAAACCCATTACTATTTTAGGTGACTATAAAATGGTTCTTGCTTAAAGACTGAAAGAAGTTGTGTAATCACATATAATTGAATACAGAACTACCATCGATATTTATCAGTTTCATTTTGGGGGGAAAAAATGAAAAAACACTATCTTGAAAATTGAAGAGACTCACTTAGACAAAAAAGCAAGTTGACTGAATTTTGTGGTTCTTAACTACATATTCTGGACCTGGAAATACATACATAAGAAATTAATCATCATAAAATGTTAGATTTGTTTTAAAAGTATTTAATAAGTGTTCTCTGTTTTTACAGGATACAATCTAAAATCTTTATCTTGTCATTGAAGCTTCACCAAGATTTAACCTCAGTGCAATTTTTTATTATTTTTTTAATTGAGATGAAATTATCATAACATAAATTTAAGCATTTTTAAAATGAACAATTTAGTGACATTTAGTACGTTCACAAAGTTGTGCATCCAGTACCTCTGTGTAGTTCCAAACATTTTCATCACCCAAAACAAACCCTGTACTTATGAAACAGTCATTCCTCATTCCCCTCTTTTCCCAGTCTCTTGCAAACACCAATCTGCATTCTGTCTGTAAGGATTTAACTATTTTGGATACTTCATATAAATGAAATCATACAATATGTGACCTTTTGAGTCTGGCTTCTGATGCTTACCAAAATGTTTTCAAGTTTAATCACATTGTAACATGAATCGGTATTTCAGTTTTTCTTATGGATAAAAAATATTCCATTTTACCACATTATATTTACTCATTCATCAGTTGATGGCTATTTGACTTCTACATTTTCTACCATTCACTATTATGAATAATGCTAATATGAACATTTACATACAAGTTATTATGTGGACATGCTTTCATTTCTCTCAGGTGAAAATGAATGGAATTGCATGGTCACATTGTGACTTTATGTTTAACCTTTTCAGTAACCATCGGATTCTTTACCAAAGTGGCTGTACCATTTTACATTCTACCAGCAGTGTATGAGAGTTCCAATTTCTCCACATCCTCACCAACACTTGTAATTATCTCTTTTAAAAACATTATAGCTATTCTAGTGGATATGAAGTGATGTTACATTATGGTTTGATTTGCTTTTCCCTATTGACTAATGATTTGAACATCTTTTCATGTGCTTTTTGGCCATTTGTATATCTTCTTTGGAGAAATGTGCTTTGCATTTATTATTTATTTATTTATTTATTTATTTATTTATACCTAATGTCACCACAAGTCTCAAAAGTGATGTACACAAAGTTCTAAAATAAAAATGCTGTTGCATTGAATAGTTTATTAAATTTGCACTTATTTGTGGACTGAAGCTGAGCAGATTAATAGAAAAATTTTCATTGAAAAGCTATGATTAAAAAAATAGAATGTCCCATAGATCTAAATGTGTGCCCACTCCTAAATTGGGTTGTTTGTCTTTTTTTGTGGAGTCACAAGGGCTCGTTATATATTCTGAATCCTAGAAATTGGCTTATTGCTCTTCACTTGTCAAATTTGTGACTATAAAGTTATTTATTGTATTTTATTATCCTTTTAATGGCTTTAGGAAGTGTATTGAATTCCCTGTTTTACTCCTGATATTTGTGATTTTTGCCTGTTTTCTTTCTTCTTTTCCTTGTCAGTCTTACTAGAGGTTTATTAATTTCATGATTTTTATTTGAAGAACTAGTTTCTTTCCTTGATTTTCTCTGTTGTTCTAGTTTTTTATTTCATTGATTTCTATTATCATTTTTCTTTTAAAATCCCAAATAGATTTTTAATGGAAGTATTCTAAAGTTATTATGGAACTAATACTATCAATGCACATTCATAGTAATAAAATAATATACACATTATTATTATTCTTTTGAGGCGGTTGAAACATTTGAGAATGAGTTGCAAAGATCATGACCCTTTACCCCTAAATACTTCCCTCACCAAAGCACTAAGCACAATTTTCAAGTTTATCATTGATATTATTATGTATACAGTTCACATTCAAATTTCACTGATTGTCCTCACAGTGTCTTTTGTCTCCTTTAATGTGGAACAATTCCTCCCTTTTCTTTGTCTTTCATAACCTTGGTGTTTTAAAGAGCACAGGCCCAATGTTTTCTGGCATATACCTCAATTTGAGTTTTTCTTAATGTCCTTTCTTTATTCAAATAAGTTTTTGTATTATTTTCAGAAGTATTACAGATGTACTATTTCTCAAAGCATCATATAAGGAGGCATTTGATATCAGTTTATTCCATTCTTGGTTATATTAACCTGATCCCATTTTTAAGGTAGTTTCTGCCAGATTTCTTTGTTTTAAAAGTATCTTTTATTAAAATTACTTTCAGGTGTACAAAAAAATGTAATAGTTAGACATTTACACCTCTCACAAAGTGATAACCTCCCTCCCCCAATTTACTACACTCTGACCTCATATAGTTGTTACAATTCCATTGATTCTATTCCCTATGCTGTATTCCACATACTGTGACTATATTATATATATATTAAGTTGTAGTTGACATTCATTATTATTCATTATTATTCATCATTATTAGCTTCAGCTTCAGGTATACAGCGCAGTGGTCAGGCATCTACACAGTCCATGAAGTGATCACACTAATAAGACAAGTGTCCATTGGATACCCTACAAAATCTTTACAACATTATTGATTATATTCCCCAAACTGTCTTTCGTATCCCCATGGCAATCTTGTGCTTACCAATTCGTGCTTTCTAATCTCACCTTCTCCTTTATTCTCATGCCCCTCCCATCTAGTAACCCTAAGTTTTTCTCTATATCTCCGAAATTGTTTTTGATTAGTATGTTCATTTATTCTGTTCTTTAGATTCCACATATAAGTGAGATCATGTGATATTTGTCTTTCTCCGTCTGACTTATTTCACTTAACATAATGTTTTCTAGGTCCATATCATTGCAAATGGTACAATTTCATTCGTCTTTATAGGTGAGTAATACTCCATTGTATAAATGTAACACAGCTTCTTAATCCAGTTGTCTACTGATGGGCATTTTCGTTGTTTCCATGTTTTGGCTATTGTGAATAACGCTGCAATAAACATAGGGGTGCATATATTTTTTCAAATTAGCATTTTGGACTTTTCTGAATAGATACCTAAAAATGGAATTGCTGGGTCATAAGTTAGTTATATTTACAGCTTTTGGGGATACCTCCATACTGATTTCCATAGTGGCTGCAACAATCTACAATCCCACCAATAGTGCATGAGGTTTCCCTTTTCCCCATATCCTCACCAGCACTTGTTTGTTGATTTATTGATAGTAGCCATTCTGACCAGAGTGCAGTGGTATCTCATTGTTTATTTGCATTTCTCTAATTATTAGTGAGGTTGAGCATTTTTTCATATGTCTGTTGGCCATCTGTGTGTTTTCTTTAAAATAATGTCTCTTCATGTCCTCTGCCTATTTTTCAATTAGGTTGTTTGTGTTTTTGGTGTTTAGTTGAATGAGTGTTTTACAAGTTTTGGATATTAACTCCTTATCAGATGTATCATTGACAAATATCTTCTCCCATTCAGTAGGCTGCCTTTTTGTTTTATTGATGATTTCCTTTGCTGTGAAAAAAACTTTAGTTTGATGTAATTCCATATGTTTATTTTTTCTCTTACTTCCCTTGCCCGAGGAGATATATCAGTAAAAATATTGCTAAAAGTAATGTCTGCAAATTTACTTTCTATATTTTCTTCTAGAAGTTTTGTTGTTTCAGGTCTTATATTTAAGCCTTTAATCCATTTTGAATTTATTCTCGTATGGTGTAAGAAGGTGATCCAGCTTCATTTTTTTGCATGTGCCTGTCCAGATTTCCCAGCACTATTTATTGAAGAGACTGTCTTTACCCCAATGTAAATTCTTGCTTCCATTGTCAGAGATTAAATGACCATATAGGCCTGGATTTATTTCTGGACTCTCTGTTCTGTTCCATTGATGTATGTGTCTATTTTTATGCCAGCACCATTCTGTTTTGATTACTATAGCTCTGTAGTATGATTTGATGTCAAGTTTTGTGATACCTCCCACTTTGTCATTGTCCTTATTTCTCAAGATTGCCAGGGCTATTCAGGGTCTTTTAGGTTTCCATATAAATTTTCGGATTGTATTTTCTATTTCCTTGAAAATGCTCTTGGTAGTTTGTTAGGGATTGCATTGAAGCTATATATGATGTTAGGCAGTATGGACTTTTTAACTATATTAATTATTCCTATTCATGAACATGGTATATGTTTCCATTTATTTGTATCTTTTTAAATTTCTCTCTTCAGTGTCTTTTAATTGTCTGAGTATAGGTCTTTTACCTTTTTGGTTAAATTTATTACCAAGTATTTTATAATTTTTGAAAAATTGTAAATGGAACTGTTTATTTAATTTTCCTTTCTGATAGTTTATTATTGGTGTATACAAATGCAACTGATTTCTGATTATTGATTGTGTATCTTGTTACTTTACTAAATTCATTTATCAGTTCTAATAGTTTTTTGTGGAGTCATTGGGCTTCTCTATATAGAGTATCATTTCATCTGCATATAATGAAAATTTTACTTTCTCCTTATCAATTTGGATGCCTTTTATTTCTTTTTCTTGTCTGATTGCTATGGCTGAGACTTCCAGAACTATCTTGAAAAAAGTGGAGAAAGTGGACAACCTTGTCTTGTTCCTGATCTTAAGGGAAATGGTTTTAGCTTTACCCCATTGAATATGATGTTAGCTGTGTGTTTATTGTATATGACCTTTATTATGTTGAGATATGATTTCTCTGTCCCCACTTTGCTAAGAGTTTTTATCATAACTGGCTGCTGGATTTTGTCAAATGCTTTTTCTGCATCTACTGATATGATCATATGATTTTTATTTTTCATTTTGTAAATGTGGTGTATAGCATTAACTGATTTGAGGACATTGAACCAACCTTGCCTACGAGGAATGAATCCCACTTTATCGGAGTGCATGACCTTCTTAATGTATTGCTGATTTCTGCTTGCTAATATTATGTTGAGGATTTTTGCATATGTGTTCATTAGTATCAGCCTGTAGTTTTCTTTTTTTGTACTGTCTTTGTCTGATTTAGGATTAGGGTGATAATGGCTTCATAAAAAGAGTTTGGGAACTTTCCCTCCTTCTGGATTTTTTGGAATAGTTTGAGTAGAATAGGTGATAATTCTTTTTTGAATATTTGGTAAAATTAACCTGTGAAGCCACCTGGCCCAGGGCGTTTGTTTGTTGGTAGCTTGTTGATTACTGATTCAATTTCACTGGTAGTAATCAGTCTATTCAGATTTCTTGTTTCGTCTTGAGTTCACCTTGGAAATTCTTCCAGATTGTCTAATTTTTTGACATATAGTTGCTCATAGTATTTGCTTAAAAATCTTTGTATTTCTGTGGTGTTTGTTGTCACTTCTCCTGTTTCATTTCTGATTTTATTAATTTGGGTCATCTTTTTTTTTAATGAGTCTGGCTAAAAGTTTGTGGATTTTGCTTATCTTCTCAAAAAAAAGCTCTTGGTTTCATTGATCTTTTGTATTTTTTTTTGGTCTCTATTTTGTTTATTTCCACTCTGATCTTTATTATCTCCTTCCTTTTACTCCATTTGTGCTTATTTTGCTGTTCTTTTTCCAGTTCCCTTAGGTGTAAGGATAAACTGTTGATTTAAGATTTTTCTTGATTTTTTAGGTAGGCCTGCATTGCTATGAATTTCTTTCTTAGGACTACTTTTGCTGCATCCCATAGATTTTGATTCATTGTGTTTTCATTTTAATTTGTCTCGAGGTATCTTTAGATTTCTTTCTTGATCTCATTGTTGACCCATTAATTGTTTAATAACATGTTATTCAGCCTCCACATATTTGTGTGTTTTCCAGTTTTTTCTTGTAATTTATTTCTAATTTCATAGCACTGTGGTCAGAGAAGATGCTTGATATGATTTCAATTTTCTCTAAATTTATTGAGATTTGTTTTGTGGCCTAACATTTTGTCTATCTTGGAAAATGTTCAAAATGTTCTCGAGATGTATATTCTGCAGCTCTGGGATGAAATGCTTTGAAAATATCGATTAAATCCAACTGGTCTACTGTGTCATTTAAGACCGCTGTTTCCATATTGATTTTCTGTCTGGAGGATCTGTCCTGTTGTCAGTGGTGTTTGGAAGTCCCCTACTATGATAGTGTTACTGTTGATCTCTGTCTTTATGTCTGTCAATATTTGTTTTATATATTTAGGTGCTCCTACGTTGGGTGCATAGATGTTTACTAGGGTTATGTCTTCATGTTGGAGCAATCCCTTTATTATTACATAGTGCCCTTCTTTGCCTTTTATTATCTTCTTCATTTTAAAGTTTATTTCATCAGATATAAGTATTGCTATTCCAGTTTTTTCTCATTTCCATTTGCATGAAATATCTTACTGCACCCCTTTATTTCACCTGTGTGTCTTTTGATCTGAGGTGAGTCTCTTGTATACAGTATATGCAAGGATCTTGTTTTCTTATCCACTCAGCCACACTATGTCTTTTGATTGGATCATTTAATTCATTTACACTTAAAGAGATTATTGATAGGAGCATAGTTATTTCCATTTTATTATTTGTATTTCTGGTCTTCATTAGTTAGATTGTTTTCCTCTTTCTTCTGCTTAAGGACGCTCTTTTAACATTTTCTGCAATGCTGGCTTGGTAGTAATGAATTCCTTTAGCTTATTCTTTTCTGGGTGGCTCCTTTTCTCTCCTTCAATTTTAGATGATAGCCTTGCTGAATAAAGTAATCTAGGTTGTAGGTCTTTGTTTTTCATCACTTTGAATACCTCTTGCCACTCCCTTCTGGCCTGCAAAATTTCTGTGGAGAAGTCAGTTGATAGTCTTATGGGAGCACCCTTGTAAGCAACTCACTGCCTGTCTCTTGCTGCTTTTAGGATTCTCTCTTTATCTTTAACCTTTGCCATTTTAGCTATAATGTTTCTTGGTGTGGGCCTGTTTTGATTCATCTTGGTTGGAACTCTGCACTTCCTGGGTTTGTATGTCAATTTCCTTCACCAGGCCAGGAAAGTTTTTGGTCATTATTTCTTCAAATGTATCCCCGATCCCTTGCTCCCTCTCTTCTCCTTCTCGTATTTCTATGATCTGCATGTTGTCACACTTGATGTTATCCCACAGGCCTCTTAAACTATTTTCATTGTTTTTTATTCTTTATTTTTGTTGTTGTTCCGATTGGGTCATCTCTGCTATCTTGTCTTCTAAGTCATTGATTCGATCCTTTGCTTCATCTAATCTGCTGGTAATTCCTTCGAGTGTGTTCTTTATTTCAGTTATTGTATTTTTTAGTTGAACTGGTTGTTTTTTATGATTTCTGTATCCCTCTTTTGTTCTCACAAAGTTCCTTAAACATTCTTATCATCAGAGTTCTAAACTCTGACTCTGATAGATTGGTTTCCTCTATTTCATTTAGTTCCAATTCTAGAGGTTTCTTCTGTTCTTTTATTTGAGACATGGTTTTTTTTGTTTCCTCATTCTGGCTGTCTCTCTGTGCTTGCTTCAGTGTATCAGATAGCTTCCCTAGGTCTCTCAGTCTTTGCTGGGTGTCTTATGTAGTATGTGTCTTTTGCATTTGAATTGCACAGTCTCCCTATTCTCCTGTGCATGTGTTTCAGAGGTGTTTCTTGTGTTGTGTGTATTCTTCTGTTCAGTTGAGCTTTAATTGCTTTTGGTTTGTCAGCCAGTGTGATTGACTCCCATGTTGACTAGCTATGAGGATTGGCTATGCCCACTGTGTATGAGCTGCTGTGTGAGGGTTGACCCCTCAGATGAGGCTTGGCCCCTATGTGCTCTTGTGCCTGTAAAGAATTCCCTTTGGGTGTGTCACTTGTAGGTCAAATTGGCAATGCTCTGGTTTGGTGTGGAGTTGGCCTCTGGGTGTGTTGAGTCTTGTGCCTCTTGGGCTGAGCCCTCATGCGGGGTGATTACAGAACAAAACTAACCAACAAGTATAACAACAACAACAAAACCCAAATACACTCACATATAAAAACAACTGACAAGGGGCCAGCCAAGTAGCTCAGTTGGTTAAGAGCTCGCTCAAGAGTTTGAGCTCTGAGCAACAGCAGTTCGATGCCTGGCCCAAGCTGAGCTGTCACTAAGCTGCCAATAGGTAGCAGGATGGCTCAGCTAAAACAAAAACAAAAACAAAAACAACTGACAACTAATACTCAACACAAACAAAAATACCAATAATACAAAAAACAAAACATTGAAAAACAAAACAAAAAATAGCAACATAAAAAAAATCAGTACAGAAAAACAGAAAGAAGGAGGAAAAGTAGAACAAGGAAAATAAAAAAAGAAGAAGAGAGAAAAGGGGTGAAAAAGGTAGAAAAAAGAAAAAAGAAAGGAAAAAATATATATTACTAAAAAAGATAATAATCATAAAATGAAAAAAACAAAAAAAGAAAAAAACAGCACCTGTCTTGGCTTAAGTCCACCAAGCTATCTCCAGGTTGTCCTTTCTTGTAGGAAATCTCCTCTGCGTATTGTGGAGTGTGTGGAGCATATAAAATATACTATAAACAAGGTTGTTATTGGGTTGAGGTTTGTTTACTAGTTGTTTAGTAGTTGTTTATAAACAAGGTTGTTTTTGGATTGAGGCTTTCAAAACAAGTTGTTTACTAGTAGGTGTGAGACTGATAAGAGTAAAGTAAAAGTAAATGTGTTTATGTGTAGAGCATATACATGAAGATAAACATGTTTATTTGTGAAACTGAACATAACAAAATTGAGTGGTAAACACATTTACCAAAACAGATACTATTTATCACCTAAGAAGTAAACAAGTCCAAGGAAAAGAGGGTAAAAGCAGAGCTCAAGAGCAGTGCCATGAGTAGTCTGGGCACTATGGCTAAGACCCTCTGTGAGGTGCAAGCCACTATACTCCAGGACTCTCCGAAGTTCTTCCTTGCAAGACCAGCTTGCCTCAGACCCATTGTGGGCCCAGCTGTCTCTCCTGGACCAGGGACCTTGTCCATCTCGATTTACTCTGGGACCTGGTTCGTTATTAAATTCTATTCTATTCTGTATAACTCTCTGTGCTTACCAGAACTTACGAGAGCATTGGCCTCTGGAGGAACATTTGTTCCCAAATAAAGCTGTGTTACTCACTCTATCTGAACCTGTGTGTCAGGACTTTGTCCCCCACTCATGCCATGAGTACCATGCAGGGACGTTAATGTCCCCTTGACTTTCAGAAAGAGACTGAAATATGGTGACTGTCCTTTCAGTCACTCGCAAGATGGAGGCAGAGCTGGCCACCTGGCACCCAGAGTGACCCTGGCAATGCAATTCTGGATGGGTGGGGCTATGGGATGTGGTTGGTAGTTTTTACAGTCAGTGCCTTTTTTGCTTTTACCTGCACAAACAGGTAATTTTCACTATGTCAGGGCTAAAGTCTGCAATTTCATTATTAGTTTGATGTTTTTCATTCCTCTGTTTCTCTTTTCTTACCTTCCTACAGGTTACTTGGACATTTTTTATGATTTCATATTGATTTATTTATAGTGTTTTTTAATACATCATGTATAGTTTCCTTAGTAGATGCTGTAGGTCATATATATATATATATATATATATATATAATTACACTTTACTGCTATTAATGTTTTAGTTTGAGTGAGGTATAGAAAACTTACATTCATTTATTTGCATTTACCCTTCACATATTTAAGAATAATTGTCTTAAATGTTTCCTCTCTATATATTAAACACCATATCAGATGGTATAATCAATTTTGCTTCAACCATCAATATGAACAAACTCATGAGAGAGATAATCTATTATATATTTCCATATTATTACCTTTTTCTGATGTTTTTTCTCCCTCCCTGAATTTTGAAGACTTCTTCTGTTATCATTTCCATTTTGTTTAGTGAACTTCCTTTAGCAATTCTTTAAGAGTAGTCTTATTGAAACAAATTCTCTTAGTTTTCTATAATTTGAAATTGCTTTCATTTCCCTTTCATTCCCAAAGGGTATTATCAATAAATATAAAATTGTTGCTTGATATTTACATGATTTCAGGTAAGAAATATGATGTTATTCAAATTGGTGTTTCCCTATATGTAATATATCACTTCACTCTGATTGCTTTCAAGGTTTTTTCTTTGTCTTAAGTTTTAAGAATTTAATTATAATATATCTTGGTGTAGATTTCTTTGATTTATGCTATTTGTAGTTCCCTAAGTTCCTTGAATCTGTAGGTTTATTTGGAGAGTTTTCAGCCATTATGTGTTCAAATACTTTTTATTTCTATTTTCTCTCTCTTCTCCTTCTGGGATTGCAACCAAATTAACATAATATTCTTTTATTATTGTCAGCAAATTCCTGAGGCTCCTTTCACTTTAAAAATCTATTTTACACTATTCAGGTTGCATAAATGTCTCCGTCTTCATGTTGGGTATGTTTTATTATCTAAATCCACTGACTATTCTTTCATCCTAACATTCAACCCTCTCATTGACTTTTTTTTTAATCTCAGTGATTGTATTTTTCAGTTCTGTAGTTTTCATTTTTTTTCTTTTATCACCTCTATTTTTAATTAGATTTTATAATTTTTTATTTGTTTTAAGAAAATTTGTAATTGCTAACTGATACATTTTTATGATCGATACTTTAATATAGTTGTCAAATAATTCCAACATCTGATTAATCATGGCAGTGTTGTTTGTTGAATGTCTTCTCTTATGTAATTTCTCATGATTTTCCTAGTTGTTGGCATTATAACTGATTTTCTACTGCATTCTGGACATTTTGGATATTGTATTATGAGACTCTGGATCCTAGTTAATATATATTTTTTAAATAGGCATTTCTCCTGTTGATTGTAGCACAAGAGTCCAGGGGATGTGTATGTTTGGCTTCCTGTTGGCCTTTAATGACCTCAGCATGGCAAAAGTGGAATTCTGATTCACATGGCCTTGTTGCAGATAGTTGGAGTAAAATTTCAACTTCTCCTTTGGCTCTGCTGAAAGTGAGACATCAACCACCACATTATTGCCTCTGATTGGGGGCGTAAGTGCATCTACTCCCTGTGCCTTCTAACCATCAGAAAGGAGGAAGGAGAGTGATGAATCATACCACTTTATTGTTGCAGAGTGTGAATGAAAGCTCACCAGGGAATACTAGAATAAAGAAGTGGGGAGGAGCAGAAAGCCAAGTGGTCTGCCTTGTACTCACTTATCAGCCTTACTGATGCCAGGTTGAGGTAGAGGCTAAGCTCCACTGCTCAAACACGGAAGAAACAGTTGGGGGAATCCAAGTACTGCATACCCTGGATATATTGCAGGTTTGCAGGTTTGGTTCCAGACTGCCATATATAAGTAAATATCACGATAAAACAAGTCACATGAATTTTATTATTTCCCAGTGCATATAAAAGTTATGTTTACATTATACTGTGGTCTTTTAAGTATGAAATAGCATTATGTTTTAGAAAACAATTAAAAACACTTTATTGCTAATAAATTCTCACCATCATCTGAGCCTTCAGTTAGGCAAATTTTTGTGCTGATGGAGGGTCTTGCTTTGATGTTGATGGCTGCTAACTAATCTGTGTGGTAGTTGCTGAAAGTTAGGATGGTGATGACAATTTCTTGATATAAGACAACAGTAAATTTTGCCACATCCATTGACTCTTTCTAATATGAATGATTTCTCTGTAGCATGCAGTGCTATTTGATACCATTTCACCCACAGTAGAATTTCTTTCAAAATTGGAGTCAGTCCTCTCAAATCCTGCCACTGCTTTATCAACTAACTGTATGTAATATTCCTTGTTGTTATTTCCACAATATTCACAGCATCTTCACCAAGAGTAGATTTTATCTCAAGAAACCATTTTTTTTGCTCATCCATAAGAAGCATCTCTTCATTCATTGAAGTTTTATCATGAGATTGAAGCAATTCAGTCACATTCTAAGTTCTACTTCTAATTCTAATTTTCTTGCTATTTCCCCTACATCTGCAGTTACTTCCTCCACTGAATTCTTGAGCCCCTCAAAGTCATCCATGAGAGTTGAAATCTTTCAAACTCCTATTAATATTGATATTTTCACCTTTCCTCATTATTTGTGAATGTTTTTAATGTCATCTAGAATGGTGAATCCTTTCCAGAAGGTTTTCAATTTACTTTGCCCAGATCCATCAGAGGAATCACAGTCTATTGCAGCTATAACCTCATGAAATGTATTTCTTAAATAATGAGACTTGAAAGTCAACTACTCCTTGATTCATGGACTGCAGAATGGATGTTGTGTTACCAGGCATGAAAACAACTTTAATCTCATTGTATATCTCTATCAAAGTTCTTGGATGACCAGGTACATTGTCATCTAGTAGTAATATTTTGAAAAAAGTATTTTTTCTAAGCAGTAGGTTTCAAAATTGAGCTTAAAATATTCAGTAAACCATATAAACAGATGTGCTGCCATCTAGGCTTTATTGTTTCATTTACAGAACGCAAGCAGAGAAAATTTAATGTATGAGGTCAGACAATTAAGTTCGCGAATTCATCCTAGAAAAAGTGCTATATACTTCCTTGCTGAATATCACTACAGTCGCCTTTGAAGTCTTTCCTTGGGATGATATGCACCGACACCAGCACCCAGTTCACTCTTCAAAGCAATTTTGGAACTCTTTTTCAGGAATGGCCACCAGAGTTATTGTTGTATTACACTTGATGTCCTGAATGTCATCAAAATGTCTTTGTTACAATATTTCCTTTATCTTTGGGTACAGAAGGAAGTCATTGGGGGCCAGATCAGGTGAGGAGGGAGGGTGTTCCAATACAGTTATTTGTTTCCTGGCTAAAAACTCCCTCACAGACAGTGCCATGCGAGCTTGTGCATTGTCATGATTCAAGAGCCACGAATTGTTGGCAAAAAGTTCAGGTCGTGGTCATCTAACTTTTTCATGCAGCCTTTCTAGCACTTCCAAATAGTAAACTTGATTAACTGCTTGTCTAGTTTGGTACAAATTCATAATAAATAATCCCTTCAATATCCAAAAAGTTAGCAACATCATTGCAGCAAGTTTGCGAACTCATCATAAGAATTGTAATTCTTAAGGCCCTAGGATTTTCAGAATGGCAAATGAACATTAGTTTCACCTTAAAGTCATCAGCTGCATTAGCCCTAACAAGAGAGTCAGCCTGTCTTCTGAAGCTTTGAAGTCAGGCATTGACTCCTCTCTAGTTATGAAAGTCCTAGGTGGCAGCTGCTTGTAGTATAAGGCTGCTTTGTCTACACTGAAAATCTATTGTTTAGTGCAGCCACCTTAGCTAGATCTTTAACTTGATGCAGCTTCTACATCAGCACCTGCTGCTTCGCCTTGCACTTTTATGTTATGGAGGTGGTTTTTTCCTTAAACCTCATGAATCAACCTCTGCTACCTTCAAACTTTTCTTCTGCAGCTTTCTCACTTCTATCACCTTTCTTAGAATTGAAGAGAGTTAGGATCTTGCTCTGGATTAAGCTTTGGCTTAAGGGAATGGTATGGCTAAATTTATCTTCTTTCCAGACAGCTAAAGCTTTCTCCATATCAGCAATATGTGTGTTTTGCCTTCTTATCATTATTGTATTCACTGGAGTAGCACTTTTACTTTCTTTCAAGAACTTTTTTTTGCATTTGTACCTTTGCTATTTGTGCAAGAGGCCTGGTTTTTGGAATATTTCAGCTTTTGACATGTCTTTCTCACTAAGCTTAATCATCTCTAACTTTCGACTTATAGTGACAGATGTGTTACCCTTTCACTTGGACACTTAAATGACATTTTAATGTTATTAATTGGCCCAGTTTCAATATGGGTATATCTCAGGGAGGAGGGAAGTCTGAGGGAGGAAGAGAGCAGTCAAAATGTACACAGTATTTATTGATTAAGCTCACCATCTTATATGGGCAAGGTTGATGGTGCCTCCAAACAATTACAATAGCAACATCAGAGATTATTGATCACAAATCACCATAACAAATAATAATAATAATAATAATAATAATGTTTGAAATAGTGCAAGAATTACCAAAATCTGACAGAGACACAATGTTAGCACATGCTGTTGGGAAAATAGTGCCAATAGACTTACTTATCTGATGTGGGGTTGCCATAAACCTTTAATCTGTAAGAAAAATGCCGTATCTGAGAAGTACAATAAAATGAAGTGCAATAAAATAAGGTATGCCTGTACTACATAGCCCCACTTTGTACCTCTTTGTTCAGTTTCATGACGCTGGATGGGATTGAGGCTCAGCTCTCCACTGTGCTCTACTCTAATGAGGGACCGTGGGGAAAGCAGTGCACCAGCTATCCCTGCTTTGTACTAGCTTATTCAGTCTCACTGCTGCCAGACTGGAGGCTCACCTTCCAGTTGGGTCCTGCTGACACAGGTTGGAAGGGATATAACCAAGTGGTGACTAGCCCCATCTCACATCAGTTCTTTAGAGCCTCTCTGCTGCAGGTTTGGGTTGGAAGCTTTGCTTGCTGCTGTACTGTGCTGATCCTACCCTATTGGTGGAGTCACAGCACTGCCTACTCCTCATTTAGACTCACTGATAACACCCTGGCAGGGGATTCAAGGTGCTGGCTGTTTCTGCCAGAAAGAGGATGAAAGATTAACTATTGTCTTGGCCACACGGATACCACCACCCAAAGGATTAGAACACTGCCATGTACACCCATGGGGTAGCAGGATAGGGTGAAAGATCAGCTCCTTGCTCAGTCCTGTTGAAACCACAGAGGTGAAGGAGTAAGGAAAGAGTGCAGTTTTTGTTGGTATTTGGCTAATGTAGGGTGGGTATTGTCAAAAAGGTTTTCTGTTGTTATACCATCCCATTCTTCTGGTCAAGGGAACAGACCTTTCTCAAAGCTCTTCTCATCTGTGCTGTTGAAAGTTTTGGATAGGAGGCTCTGGAGCACCCTTTCTGAGATATACAAATATATGAGATGATAATAAAACCAAGGGACCTACTGCCATCTTGTTCCTCAAGTCCCCAATGTCTCTAAGCTACTCTTTTTTTTCTACCCTTCAGAGTTCTTCTGTACTTGTTGTTTATTATGTATAGGTCTTTTTAGTTGTAAGAGGGAGGAACTGGTAGGAATAGGATATTTGCCAGAATAAGGAATCCCCTATTTTTTTCAACCCACACAAACAAAGCTTTTTTTTTTTGGATCCCTAAATCTTCATCAAAATAACTTTTGCTAAAGTCAATGTGACTAAACCCAATGACACGTTCTCCATTTTCATCTTATTAGGCCTCATCATCATTTACTTACTTACTTATTTACTTAATTGGCCAAGCTGATCTTTTTATTTTTTTAACATACTCTTCACTTAGCTCAAGGCTGTTCTCCTACTGCACTAACCAATAACTTTTCAAGTCTTTTGCTAATTTCTCCTCATTTCTACAATCTGAAAACACTTGGAGATACCCAAAACTCTGTTTTTAGGCTACTTTTACTCTTAGATAACTGCAGCCAGTCTTGTGGCTTTAAATGCTGTCTGCATTTAAATGAATATTTATAATTTCCAAATGTATATTCCCAACTCTGACTCCCCTTTGAATTCCAGACTTATATATATATATATATATATATATATATATATATATATATATATATAAAACCTCTTACTTGAGATTTCAGACATTAGATTTCTAGTAGGCACCTCAACTTTAATGTGACTTCCTTCAAGCCTCCTCCCTTTTCAATCTTCCCACATTGGTAAATGTTGGTTCCATCTTTCCAGTTGCTCAGGGCAAACTCTTTGGTGTAATTTTTTACTTCTGTTTTTCACTTTTATTCTACTTCGATTTTATCTGCAAAGTCTATCAATTTTATCACTTCTAACTTCGGAATATACTTAGAACCAGTCAATTTCCTCATCCACTCCATTGCTACTATCTTGATCAAAGCCATTGTCACCTCTCATTAGGTGACTGCAATGGCCCTGTAATGGTCATCTCTCTTACTCATCTGATTCTCAGACTGTCAATTTCTCAATCTAGAAAATTGTGTAGCAATCAATAAAACATGATTGTTCTAACTCCTGTGTTTATTTAATACGTTAGAACTTGTGGCACTTGAAATTTTTATGTGCTATGTTTATTTTCCTACTTAAATTATTTCCTAAGGTAATCTGACTTTTTCAAAGAACACATTCTTAAAGTTCGCTTTAAATTTAGAAAAACCTTCCAGTCATTTATATTAACACTTTAAGGGTTAAACAACTTTGTCTTTCAGTCACAATGTAAATTGAAAACAATTTAAAAGCAAGTAACAGAGGTTGACTGAGGTGGTGTATTGATTAATCCCTTCTCAGTCTGTATCAGAATGTGATGTTTAAATGAATTCTTATCCATGTGAGTTTTGAGAAGGGCATAGAAATTTCCCTCAAGGTCAACCAGTTGTTTTCCTTATCAAGGCAAAATATATATATTTTTAAAGTGAGCCCTTCAAACCTTTGCCCTACTGAAGTATATATCCTAGACCTCAGCATGGCAGGGATTATTTGGGCTGTGGGAGCTGTCAGTCTTTATAATATAAAAGCAGTTTAGTGGATGGTGTGTTGACCATGCAAAACACCTAAAGCATCCCTAGTCAGCAAGGACCATTTGTCTGCCTGACATCAAAATAGCCTGCCACAGGACTTGCAGTTTCTTGTCCTCATGGAAAAACTTTTTCTTTCTAGTTTATAATTTCTTCTATCCAGGTATATTGCCAATCTATTTATAGTTTATCTAGCATTTTATATTTAAAATTTTTTTATATTAGTAAGTTTCCTAATGCTTGAGTGCTTACTTTACTCATGTTGCTTCAAGAAGGAAGCCCAATTTCTCCTCTTTTTAAGGCTATTAAAACTATGTAACAGTCACTTGATGCAGTTCCTTTTCCACTGCTGTAACTACAGCCTTTTTGTTAAAAAAATACTTTTAAATTCTGTAAAGTTTATTATAAAAACAGCAATTTATTCAACACATTAATAAATACCAACATTTTGTCATATTCTTTAACCTTTTAGAGAAAAAAAAAAGATTCTCAATAAACTTGAAATTGTTAACAGTATGTGAGGGTTCTTTTTTCTCCACAGCCTCTCCAACACTTGTTATTATTTGCCTTGTTGATGATAGCCATTCTAAATGGAGTGAGGTGATATCTCATTGTTGTTTTTATTTGTATTTCTCTGATGATTAGTGATGTTGAGCATGCCCTTTTGGTGGGAACGCAGATTGGTGCAGCCACTATGGAGGCAGTGTAAAGGTTCCTCAAAAAATTAAATAGAATTACCATATGACCCAGCAATCCCTCTCCTGGGTATATAACCCCGAAAATCTGAAAACATTTATTTGTAAAGATATATGTGCTCCAATGTTCATTGCAGCTTTATTTATGGTGGCCCAGACATGAAAACCAAAGTGTCCTTAGATAGATGATTGGATAAAGAAGATGTGGTATATACACACAATGGAATACTATTCTGCCATAAGAAAAGATGAAATAGTGCCATTTGCAACAGCATGGATGGATCTTGAGTTTATTATGCTAAGTGAAATAAGTCAGACAGAAAAAGTTGAGAACCATATGATTTCACTGATACGTGGGATATAAAACTGAAAGCAACAAAGGAACAAGACAAACAAACAAAGAAACAAAAACTCATAGACATAGACAACAGTTTAGTGGTTACCAGAGGGTAAGGGGGGAGGCAGATGGCAGATAAGGGTAAATGGGATCAAATATATGGTGATGGAAGTGGTGGACTGGGTGGTGAACACACAGTGTGATATATAGATGATGTATTACAGAATTGTACACTTGAAACCTATGCAATTTTACTAACCATTATCACCCCAATACATTTTAATTAAAAAAACAAAACAGGGCCAGACGAGTGGTGCGTTGGTTAAGAGCTGGCTTGGGACGCCAGAGGGCCCTGGTTCGGATCCCACATATGAGGGCCAGTGACACGGCCCTCTACAGCTAAGATGCTGAACA
>NW_017732554.1:404149-408224 GCF_001890085.2 Hipposideros armiger
TTAAAAAAAAATACCAAAGTGCAGCTAAGTTATTGTTTAAGCTTTTTTTCTTGCATAGGTGTGAGGTTATTATTGCCCATAACTAGCATAGTAGGACCTTAGTTTTTATAAGTGTGGAAAAGAAGGTCAGAATTTTTTCTTTAATATACATTTGGCTAATTATATTGAGTTTTACCTAACAAGTAAGGAGAAAAATTATCTCAAAGAAAAAGAAATGTGGAAAGTAGTAGGAACAAGTAGGAAAAGAGAAGGGAATTGCTCTATGGTGAGTACTTTTGGTCTGGCACTGTCCTGGGCACTGCCTTTTACTGTCTCAGCGAGGAGAGAAGAGCAGGGAATGACCAGCCTCAGAAATAAAATCCTATCTGGGGTATAATTAGCTCTTTCTCTTAAAAACATTATGTCACTTTAAAACCTGCCATTTTCACAGGCGAATTGCAAGGCAGACTGGGATGGATATAAATTGTTCTTTAAATAAAAGAAAACGCATAGAGCATGTGCTCAAAGAGAATTCCAGGCTGATTAAAGGTCACTCAAATTTACTTTCCCTGGGTTGCCCATGCTCTTCATGTCTGTTGATGAGAAAACTAGTGAATCTACTTTTCCTATTATGGAACACTATTCACTTTAATTAAGTGAATATTTACTGAACAGATTTTGAGTTCACTATGGTATGACAAGTGAGAGAGAGAGGAGTGTGAGATGATCTCTGGGTCCAAGGACATAGACATCCACTGGAAAACAAAAGCAAAAACCCGCCCTACAAAGAAGGGATTGATGTGCCATAATAAAGCCAAATACCAATTCTGATGAAGGGTTTTCAGGAAGTTCCCAGGAAGGGCCTTGGTGGGTGGGGGGAAGATGACTCCAGATAGAGGGTCTAAAGAAAGAAAACAAGGCATAGAAGAGCCCAGCTTGCTGTGCAATTGCAACAGACATATCTAGCTGTAGAGCCTTCTGGGTGTGTAGTTTAAAATAAGGATAGAAAGATAGATTGCATCTGAGCTTTGGTGGACTTTGAATGCCAGGCAGTGTAGGAGTGGGAATTCCAGTAAAGGTTTTTGATCAGGGAATGATGAAAAAGGGATGAGAGAAACTGGACCAGTAACAAGGCCATTGTGTGAGTAGCCTGGATGGAAAGAACCATGACACTAACAATAAAATTTAGGATTTTCTTCAGAAAGACATTAAGGGTTGGTAGACAGCACTTTGAGCATGGGCATCAGAAGATATAGATGCTGCCACTTTCCAGCCATCTGATGAAAGGCAAGTTGCCAAGATCAGTTTTCTCATTTGTAAAATGGAGGCATTATCTACCTTATAAGTTTTGTGAAAATGTGTATAGCACTTTAGAATTCAAAGTACTATACACATTGTTCTAGATACTGGAGATGCAGCAGAGAATTAAAAAAAAATGACGTGCCATAATAGTTGGGGGAATTGAAAAGGAAAACTGTAACTAAAATATATCGAGTGTTAACAGTTATGAGTGGTGAGAAGGAAGTAATAAAGGATAAAATGGGGATATAAAATGATGAAAGAACATGTTGAGATTATAGATAAGATAGGCAAGGCAGGTGCTCACTTTAGCATATTGGAAGGAAGTGAAGAAGCTAGTGTGCAGCTATCTAGGGAAAAGAGCTCCCAGAAGAGAAAACAGCAAGGTACTTGAAGCAAGAGTATGTTTGGAGTATTTAAGGAATAATATGAAGACCAGTGTGGCTGGAAGAGAGAGATGGGAAGACAGATCACGTAGAGCCTGTGAAATACCATAAGTACTTTGACCCATAGTGAAAGGGGAAACTGTGGAGGGTTTTGAGAAGAGTGACAAAATGTAACTTGGGTTTTAACTACATCTTTCAGACAGTAAGTAGAGAAAAGATGCAAGAGGTAAGGAGACAAAAAGGGAGATAAGTTTGGATATCCTTTTTTCACTTTTTTCCCCCCTTTTAAAAATTTTCAATTACAGTTCACATTCAATATTATTTATATTAATCTCAGGTGTACATCATAGTGGTTAGACATTTATATAATTTAAAAATAATGCCCTGAGTAGTCTAGTACCCACCTGACATTATACATAGTCATTACCTTTTATTGACTATATTCCTTATGATTTACATCCCCATGACTATTTTGTAACTGCCAATTTGTACTGTTTAATTACTTCACCATTTTTACTCTGCCCTAACCCCCTCCTGTCTTTCACCCCAATAAATCTACTACCCATCTGACACCATACATTTTTATTACAATATAATTGACTATATTCCTTATGCTATAACCTACATCAGCATGACTACATTTTAACAAGAAATTTGTACTTCTTTATTCCTCTCCCTTTTTCACCTACCCCTCAACACTCCTCCCACCTGGCAACCATCAAAATGTTCTCTGTATCTATGAACTTAACTGTTTTGTTTGTTTTTTTTTAATTCCACAAATAAGCAAAATTACATTTCATCTGTCTTTCTCTGTCTGACATAATCCAGTCAGTACAATACGTACTCTCCAGGTTCATTCATGCCGCTGCAGGTGGTAAAAACCTATTCCCTTCCACGACCGAACAATATTCTATTGTTTATACATACCATCTGCTCTTTATCTGTTCATTTGTCGATGACCGTTTATTGAGATGAACACCCAGCTGCCTCCACACCTTGGCCATTGTAAACAATGTTGCAATGAACGTATGGATGCACATGTCCACATGAAGTAACATTTTGGGTTTCTTTGGATAAATACTTTGAAGTGGGATTACTATATCCCTCTTCTTTTCCTGTTATAGCGTTTGTTTTAAAGTCTCTTTTGCTGGCATAAGTATTGTTACCCCAGCTTTTTTATTTTTTCAGTCTGTGTGTTTGATCTGAAGTGAGTCTCTGGTAGGCAGCATATATAATAAGGGCCTTCTTATCTATTCAGCCACCCTATGTTTTGATTGGAGCATTTAATCCATTTATATTGAAAATAATTTTTGATATATATGTAGTTACTGCCATTTTATCATTCATATTTTTTATTTTTATTTTCATCTTAAAAAAGTCCTAACATTCCTTGTAATTTGGTTTGGTGGTGATGAACACTTCTAGTTTTTTCTTATCTGGGATGCTCTTTATCGGTTAAGACTTGATTTGCAGCCTAAAATGATCTATCCTGGAGAGTGTTCCTTGTGCATTTGGGAAGACTGTGTATGTTGTTGCTTTATGATGGAATGTTATGTATATACATATCCATTCATAAAAGTGAGATATTAAAGTCCCCAAGTATTATTTTATTTCTGTCTATTTCTCCCATTAGGTCTGTTAATATTTGCTTTACATATTTAGGTGCAACTATGTTGGTTGCATAAATATTTACAAATGTTACATCTTCTTATTGGACTAGCCCCTTTTTTTCAATATGTATTGTCCTTCTTGTCTCTTATTATGGTCTTTGTTTTAAAATCTATTTTGTTTGATAGAAGTGTACCTAGGCCAGCTTTCTTTTGGTTTCCATTTGCATGGAATATATTTTCCCATCACTTCACTTTCAATATGTGTACATCCTTACATCTGAAGTAAGTTTCTTTTTTTTATTAATTGTAATGCAAGTGCTCAACTTAAGATTTTTTTGTTTTTTTTTTAAAATTTTGTTAGTTTCTGGTGTACAGAACAATGCAACAGTTATCCTTTTCACCCTCACAAAGTAACAACACCCCTCCCCCATCCACTGCCCTCCCACCCTTGATATCATACTTATCTATTAAAAAATCATTGACTCCATTCCCACTCTCTACTCCATGTCCCGTGACTCTATGTATATATAATTATATTTGACATACATTATTATTCAACATCACCTTCAGATATACAGTGTGGTGGTCAGGCCTCTACACCAACTATGAAGTGGTCTCCCTAACAAGATATGAGTCCATCTGGCCCCTTAAAAAATATTTACAACATTATTGATTATATTCCCCAGACTGTCTTTTCTATCCCTGAGGCCATATTGTTGTTACCAATTTGTATTGTCTCATCCCTTCCCCTTCTCCTTCATCCCCACCCCCTCCCAACTAGCAACACTCAGTTTTTCCTCT
>NW_017732554.1:408592-421411 GCF_001890085.2 Hipposideros armiger
CTGCAGTCCCACCAGCAGTGCACCAGGGTTCTCTTTTCCCCACAACCTCGCCAGCATTTGTTGTTTGTTGATTTATTGATGATAGCCATTCTGACCGGGGTGAGGTGTTATCTCATTGTGGTTTTTATTTGCATTTCCCTAAAGCTAACTGAGGTTGAACATTTTTTCATATGCCTGTTGGCCATCTGTATGTCTTCTTTAGAGAAATGTCTCTTCATATCTTCTGCCCATTTTTTAATTGGGTTGTTTGTTTTTTTGGTGTTGAGTTGCATGAGCATTTTATATATTTTGGATAGTAACCCCTTATCAGATAGCTCATTGACAAATATCTTCTCCCATTCAGTAGGCTTCCCTTTTGTTTTATTGATGGTTTCTTTTCTTGTGAAAAAAATTTTAAGTTTGATGTAGTCCCATATGTTCATTTTTTCTTATACTTCCCTTGCGCATGGGGATGTATCAGTAAAAATATTGCTCAGGGTAATGTCTGCAAATTTAGACCCTATATTTTCTTCTAGGAGTTTTATGGTCTCAGGTCTTATATTTAAGTCTTTAATCCATTTTGAATTTGTTCTTGTATATGGCGCAAGGAAGTGGTCCAGTTTCATTTTTTTGCATGTGTCAGTCCAATTTTCCCAGCACCATTTATTAAATACACTATCTTTACCCCAATGTAAATTCTTGCTTCCCTTGTCATAGACTAACTGCCTGTATATGTCTGGATTTAATTCTGGGCTCTCTATTCTGTTCCATTGATCTATGTGCCCATTTTTATGCCAGTACATACTGTTTTGATTACTGTGGCCTTGTAGTACATTCTAATGGCTGGAAGCCTGATCCCCCCGACTTTGTTCTTATTTCTCAGGATTTCTGTGGCTACTCGGGGTCTTTTTTGGTTCCATATAAATTTTAGGATTACATGTTCTATTTCTGTGAAAAATGCCCTAGGTGGTTTGATAGGAATTGCATTGAATCTATATATTGCTTTAGTCAACATGGACATTTTAACCATATTAATTCTTCCTATCCATGAGCATGGAATGTTTTTCCATTTGTTTGTATCGTCTTTTATTTCTTTCTTCAGTGTCTTATAGTTTTCAGAAAACAGGTCTTTTACTTCTTTGATTAAATTTATTCCTGAGTATTTTATAGTTCTTAAAGCGATTGTAAACAGCACTGTTTTCTTAATTTCTCCTTCCAATAGTTTATTATTGGTATATACAAATGCAACTGATTTCTGACTATTGATTTTGTATCCTGCTACCTTACTGAATTTGTTTATTAGTTCCAATAGCTTTTTGATGGAATCTTTGGGGTCCTCTATATGAAGTATCATGTCATCTGCATATAATGACAATTTTACTTCCTCCTTGCCAATGTGGATGCCTTTTATTTCTTTTTCTTGTCTGATTTATGTGGCTAGAACTTCTATGACTATGTTGAATAAAAGTGGAGAAAGTGGACAGCCTTGTCTTGTTCCTGATCTTAAAGGGAATGGTTTCAGCTTTTCCCCATTGAGTATGATGTTAGCTGTGGGTTTATCATATATGGCCTTTATTATGTTGAGATATGATCCCCCTATTCCCACTTTCCTGAGAGTTTTTATCATAAATGACTGCTGTATTTTGTCAAATGCTTTTGCTGCATCTATTAATATGACCATATGATTTTTATTTTTATTTTTGTTGATGTTGTGTATCATGTTAATTGATTTGCGGATGTTGAGCCACCCTTGCATATTAGGGATGAAACCCACCTGGTCATGATGTATGATCTTCTTAATATGTTGCTGAATTCTGTTTGCTAAGATTTTGTTGAGGATTTTTGCATCTATGTTCATCAGAGATATCGGCCTGTAGTTTTCCTTTTTTGTACTGTCTTTGTCTGTTTTTGGAATCAGGGTGATCGAGGCTTCATAGAAAGAGTTTGGGAGCCTTCACTCCTTCTGAATTTTTTGAATAGTTTGAGAAGCATAGGTAATAGTTATTTTTTGAACGTTTGGTAAAACTCACTTGTGAAGCCATCTGGCCAGGGCTTTTATTTGTTGGGAGTTTGCTGATTACTGATTCAATTTTCTTGGTGGTAATCAGTTTATTCAGATTTTCTGTTTCTTCTTGAGTTAGCTTTGGAAGGTTTTATGCTTCTAGAAAATTATCCATTTCTTCTAGATTGTCAAATTTGTTGGCATATAGTTGCTCATAGTAATTTCTTAAGATTTTTTGTATTGCTATGGCCTGTTGTTACTTCACCTCTTTCATTTCTGATTTTACTAATTTGAACCCTCTCTTTTTTTTAATGAGTCTAGCTAGAGGCTTGTCAATTTGTTTATCTTCTCAAAAAAACAGCTCTTGGTTTCGTTGATCTTTTGTATTGTTTTTATGGTCTCTATTTCATTTATTTCTGCTGTGGTCTTTATTATCTCCTTCCTTGTGCTCCCTTTGGGCTTATTTTGCTGTTCTTTTTCCAGCTCTTTGAGGTGTAAGGATAACCTGTTGATTTGAAATTTTTCTTGCTTCCTTAGGTAGGCCTGCACTGCTATGAACTTCCCTCTTAGGACTGCTTTTGCTGCATCACAGAGATTTGGGGTTGTGGTGTTTTCATTTTTGTTTGTCTCAAGGTATCTTTTGATTTCCTCTTGATCTCAGTTTTGACCCACTCGCTATTTAGTAGCATGTTCTTTAGCCTCCATACATTCGTGAGCTTTCCGGATTTCTTCTTGTAATTGGTTTCTAGTTTCATAGCATTGTGTTCGGAGAAAACGCTTGATATGATTTCAATCTTTTTAAATTTATTGAGCGTTGTTTTGTGGCCTAATATGTGGTCTATCTTAGAAAATGATCGATGTGCATTTGAGAAGAATGTATATTCCATAGCTTTGGGGTGAAATGCTCTGAAGATATCGATTAAATCTATCTGGTCTAAAGTGTCATTTAAGACCACTGTTTCCATGTTGATTTTCTGTCTGGAGGATCTGTCCATTGGTGACAGTGGAGTGTTGAAATCCCCGACTACGATAGTATTGCTGTTGATCTCTGTCTTTATGTCTGTCAAAATCTGTTTTATATATTTAGGGGCTCCTATGTTAGGTGCATATATGTTTACTAGAGTTATGTCCTCTTGTTGGATCGAACCCTTTATTATTATGAAGTGCCCTTCTTTGTCTTATATTATGTTCTTCAATTTGAAGTCCATTGTATCTTATATAAGTATTGCTACTCCAGCTTTTTTCTCAGTTCCATTTGCATGAAATATTTTACTCCATCTCTTTACACTCAGCCTGTATATGTCTTTTGATCTGAGGTGAGTCTCTTCTATACAGCATATGCAAGGATCTTGCTTTCTTATTCACTCAGCCACCCTATGTCTTTTGATTGGAGGATTCAATCCATTTACATTTAATGTGATGATTGATAGGTGCGTAGTTATTGCCGTTTTGTTATTGGTTTTCCTGGTCTTCGTTAGTTAGGTTGCTTTTCTCTTTCCCCTGCTTAAAGAAACCCTTTTAACATTTCCTGCAATGCTGGCTTGGTGGTAATGAATTCCTTTAGCTTATTCTTTTCTGGGAAGCTCTTTATCTCTCCTTCAATTTTAAAAAAAATATTTTTATTGGGGAATTGGGGAGATGGGAACAGCACTGGGGAATTGGGGGAAGGGGAACAGACAAGATGCTGTCGTTTTGTTCTTCAGTCTAGTTGTGGAGAACGTTGCTTCACTGACCCAAGTTGGCACCATCATTGCACTCTTCCCGGTGAGGGAGATCAGTCACCGGCTTCTGGACAGCCGCTCCCTGCGGCTGCTGGCCGCTCATGCTGGCTGCTGGCTACATACAGTAGCCCATGGCAACCCATTGCCACAGAGGCTGCAGCCTACGCCGTTGCCGGCGACTCAGGGCAGCCCAGCTCCAGGTTGAGCTGTTGTTCAGCATCTTAGCTGTGGAGGGCAGTGTTACTGGCCCTCATATGTGTGATCCGAACTGGGGCCCTCTGGCTTCCCAAACCAGTTCCCAACCAACGCGCCACTCGGCCGGCCCTTCCTTCAATTTTAAATGATAACCTTGCTGGATAAAGCAATCTTGGTTGCAGGCCTCTGTTTTTCATCACTTTGAAGACCTCCTGCCACTCCCTTCTGGCCTGCAGAGTTTCTGTAGAAAAGCCCGCTGATAATCTTATGGGGGTGCCCTTGTATGTAACTTGCTGCCTGTCCCTTGTGGCTTTTAGGATTCTGTCTTTGTCTTTAACCCTTGCCATTTCCACTATAATGTGTCTTGGTGTTGGCCTGTTTGGGATCATCTTGTTTGGAACTCTCCGCACTTGCTGTGCATGTATGTCAATTTCTTTTGCCAGTTTTGGGAAGTTTTCAGACATTATTACTTCAAATGTGTTCTTGATCCCTTGCTCCCTCTCTTCTCCTTCTGGTATTCCTATGATGTGCATGTTGTTGTGTTTGATGTTGTCACCCAGCTCTCTTAAACTATTTTCAATGTTTTTTTATTCTTTTTTCTTTTTGTTGTTCTGTTTGGATGATCTCTGCTATCTTGTTTTCTAAGTCACTGATTTGATTCTCTGCTTCATCCAATCTTCTAGTAATTCCGTCGAGTTTGTTATTTAATTCAGTAGTTGAATTCTTTATTTCTACCTGGTTGTTTTTCATGATTTCTCTATCCTTCTTTTCATTCTCATTAATTTCCTTGAGCATTCTAATAATCAGTGTTCTGAACTCTGTCTCCGATAAGTTGTTTACCTCTATTTCCTCTAATTCCACAGATTCAGGAGGTTTCTTCTGTTCTTTTATTTGGGATGTGTTTCTTTGTTTTCCCATTCTGGCTTACTCTTTGTGTTTATTTCGATGAAATAGGTAGATCCCCTAGGTCTCTCAGTCTTTTCTGGGTAGACTTATGTGGTATATGTCCTTCTATTTGAATTGCTCAGACTCCCTTTTCTCCTGTGTGTCTATACCAGAGGTGCTCCTTGTGTTATGTGCCTTCTCCTGTTGAGGTCTAGGTTTGATTGCTTTCAGCTTGTTAGTAGGTGGGCTTGACTCCCAAGCTGAGTCACCATGAGGATTGGTTGTGTCCAAAGTTTATAAGCTGTTGTGTGAGGGTCTTGTGTCTGCAGTAAATTCCCTTTGAGTGTGAATCTTGTAGGTCAGACCCTGTAATGCTCTGGTCTTATCTAAAGGTGGTCTCTGGGTGTGATGATTTTTGTACTTTTTTGGCTGGGCCCTGCTTCAGACTGGGTTTTAGGGCAAAACAGATCAATGAGCACAACGACGACAGCCACTAAAGGTAACCAGATACTCTCTGATGTACAAAACAACCATCACTCTACATTCAACATGTATAGAAATATCAATCACACACAAGGAGAAAACAAACCAACAGAAACAAAACAACTACAATGAGGAAAAAAGAAAAAAACACACAAAAAACACGAAAAACCTAGGAACAAATAGCAGAACAAGATAAAATATAATAAACTAAAAAATAGAATAAATGCAAGAAACAAAATAGCAACACCTTTAAATCAACAACCGCAACAGCAAAAAAAATGCTGAAAAAATGGAAAGGAGGAAGCAAATCAAGCTGTAACAAGGAAGCAGGAAAGAAGGGAGAGAGACAGGATAGAAGAGAAGGAAAGAAAGAGAGAAAAATGAAGAGTAAAAAATATATATGTATGTCTACACCCCCATATATATGGACATATATATCCACATATATGCACCTTTATACATGCCTATATAAAAAACTAAAATTACTAATGAAATAGGAAAATCCAAAAACAACCAACACAAGCGATCAACGAAAAAAAAGCCCTAAACATCCAAGAGAACCCAATTTACAATAACAATATAACACACCAAAAGAGAAACCCAAACCGAAAACAATAAAAAAATTTTAAAAAAAGAGAGAAAAAAGAAGCAATAACCAGTGCCAATCTTGGCTGAAGTCCACCAAGCTCTCTCTAGGTTTTCCTCTGCTATACACACACTCCTGTGTGTCTTGTGGGGACAGAGCCAGCCACCTGGTACCTAGAGTGAGCTTGGTAATGCAGGTCTATTTTAGATGAGTGGAGTTATGAGGTGTGATTGGTAGTTTTTTTTACAAACTCAGTGTTATTTCTGCTCCTGCCTGTCCAGAGGCACTCTGATTTCTGCGCAGCCAGAGGACTGGGTGTGCATCTTCGGGAGCTCTTTCCACTGGGGCTGTTGGAGGGTGGGGGTTGGAGATTTCAGAGCTGCTGATAGGCCTTCCTGTGTCTCAGCAGCCAGAGTTTCTGCTTCCCAAGCTGCCCAGGAGAGGTGGGGGTGGGGACAGCATGTTTAGTAGCTCCCACCTGCAGCCTCTTCTCATAAATTACTCAACCCCCAGGGAGTCGAAGCACCTTTGTTCTGACTTACTCCTCTCTTCAGGAGTCAGCCTCAGGCTCTGGCAGGGAGGGGGCCAAGGTTTCGGAGGGAGGGTGGGGTGTGCACTTATCTATGCAGTTTATTTTTCCTATCTGAGAGAAAAGGGGAAAAAAGAAAGAGAAAAAAAATTGGACAAAAAAGAAAAAAGCCCCCACCGATGCTCCCGCAGAGCCCTGCTGCTCTCCAGGGGCACCCCCTGGCAAAGCAGCTCATGTCTCCACAGCTGTGGGGTGCGGGCTGCATCTCCATGCTTCTCGCTTCCCTCTTCTCCTGCTCGCTGGTTTGAGATTTCTGCCTCAGAAACTGCGCGCCCTGGGGCTCCTGTCGGACTCCCGGCGGGGACGGTCAGCCCAGAGGCTGAGCCCGCCCTGGTGCTGTTAACCACTTCGCCTTGTCCTGGATTCCCACAGATCCGCAGCCACGGGTGCGGACGGACTGTACCTCCGCTCACGCCCTCCTCTCTCCATTCTGCCTGGCGCCCGGCCTGAGGAATCTGCCTTAGCGCGGGCTGGAGGTGCAGGGAGGAGCGTGGGGACTCTCCCATCTGCTCTCTGAGGCCCCGAGCCTCAGCAGCCGCGGTGTGGGCTGTGCCTCCACGGATGTCGCCTCCCTCTTCCCCCACTCGCCCGGTCTGCCCACCTTTAAGTACTTGGCGTGGGGAGTCCTTTCGCTGCTCAGCATGCCTGTTAGAGGTTTGTTTGTTGCTCTCCAGCTGCTAAAATTGCTGTACTTTCCAGGGGAGAACTAGGGAGCGCTCCTCACCGCCGCCATCTTAACTAATCCTGAAGTAATTTCTTGTAGGTAGCATATAGATAGGTTTTTTTGTTTGTTTGTTTTTTAAATCCATTTTGTCACTCTATGCCTTTTGGATAATTTTGTCCACTTACATTTAAAGTAACTATTGATAGGTATGTACTTCTTGCCATTTTGTTAATTGATTTCTGGCTTTTGTTTGTTTGTTTGTAGTTACTCTGTTGCTTTCTTCTCTTTTTCTCTTCTTTTGTGGTTTGACGTCTTTCTTTGGTGGTATGCTTAGATTCCTTTCTCATTATCTTCTGTGTATCTACTATAGGTTTTTGCTTGGCAGTTACTATTGGGCTTACACATAACAACTTATATTTTATTGCAGTCTGCTTTTTTTTTAAGGGGGGGGGGAACTGGGGAAGGGGAACAGCCAAGTTGTCCTTCAGTCTTAGTTGTGGAGAGTGCAGCTAGCTCAGCTCCAAGTCCAGTCACCATCCGGCCACCCATTGGCAGCTTGTAGCTGCTCAGCTTAAGGTGCTGTGTTTAATTTTAGTTGCGGGTGGGCGTAGCCCACCATCCAGTGCAGGAGTAGAACCGGCAACCTCATTGTTTGGAGCACATGTTCACACCGGCTGAGCCATCCTGCCACCTGTTGGCAGCTCAGTTCAGGTGCAGCTCACTGGCCCATGGGGAACTGAACTGGCAACCCTGTTGCTCAGAGCTTGCCCTCTTAACCAACTGATCCACTTGGCCGGCCCCTATTATAGTCTATTTTAAGTTGATAACAATGAAAGTTTGCAAACATTCTAAATCTTGACATTTTTACTCTCCCCACATTTAATTTTTTGATGTCACATTTTAACTTTTTTCCTTTTATATTCCTTAACTAACTATTGCACTTATAGCTATTTTACTACTTTTGTCTGTAAACATTTTACTATCTTTATAAGTTATTAATCCACTACCTTTACTATGTATTTACCATTACCAGTGAGACCTATACTTCATATAGTTTCTTGTTACTAATTAGCAAACTCTCTTTTCAGCTTAAGGAAGTCCCTTTGACATTTCTTGTAAGGTTGGTTTAGTGGTGATGAACTCTTTTTGCTTTGGTTGTCTGGAAATCTCTATCTCTTTTTTACATATGAATTATAACTGTCAGGTAGATTATTCTTGGTTGGAAATTGTTTTCTTTCAGTATTTTGAATATGTTGTGCCACTCCCTATGGCCTGCAATGTTTCTGCTGAAAAATCTTTGATAATTTTATGGGGTTTTCCTTGTATGTAACAGGTTGTTTTTATTTTTATGATATTAAGATTATCTTTTTGTCTTTAACTTTTAACATTTTATTTATAATGTGTCTTGGTGTGTCTCTTTGGTTTCATCTTTTTTGAAACTTCTTGGTCTTTCTGAATCTGTATGTCTGTTTCTTTCCCTGGCTTGGAAAGTTTTCAGCCATTATTTTTTCAAATAAGTTTTCTGACCATTTCTGTCTCTCTTCTCCGTCTAAGACTCCTATAATGTGAATGTTAGTCCACTTGATATTGTCCCTTAAGTCTCTTAAGCTATCTTCACTTTTGGTTTTATTAAAAAAAAATTTTTTTCTCTTTGCTGCTTTGGTTAAGTAAGTTCCTATGCCCTGTCGTCAAGTTCACTGTTCCCTTATTCTGCTTTATCTAGTTTGTTGTTGAACTTCTCTGGTGTAATTTTTCATTTAGTTATTGTAGTCTTCAGTTCTGTGAGTTCAGTTTGGGACTTTCTTATAGTTTCTATCTCTTTGTCAAAGTCATCACTGTGTTCACTCAGTCGTCTTTTGGTTTGGTGAGCATCTTTATGAGCATTACTTTGAACTCTTTATCAGATAAATTAGTTATCTCCATTTCATTAGTGTTTTTCTTCCCTGGGGATTTATTTATTTATTTATTTATTTATTTAAACATATTCCTGTGTTTCTTCATTTTGCTTGAATCTCTGTGTTGGTTTCCATACATTAGAAGAAATAGCCACTTCTCTCAGTCTTGAAGGGTATACCTTATGTAGGCTATCTATCTTATCATTTAGCCTTTTCCTAAGTGTTTAGTGTCTATCCTACCTTTCCAATTGTCCAAGAAATCTATTTTGTTTTTAACAGCTGTCAGTAATTGAGAGTATGTAAGACCAGTCATTGTCCCAAAGTAGAAGATTTCATTCAGCACCTGGAGTCAGGCTGATTGGAAGGCAGACTCTCAGGCAATAGCTTATAAAAAATACAAGTATATGAAGTCCTGTGGGACTAAAAGCATAAGCCCTTCTGGTTCCTAGAGACAGATGATTTAGAGATGTCCCCTGGGCAGCATCTGTAAAAATTAGGACTCCAAATGAGTCCCAAGCTCCTTTCTTAAAGATACCAGTGAACAGTAATAAAGCAGAGGGAGAGCACTAATATCCCTTCAAAGTACCTTAGTAGACTCTAGATGTGTGCCAAACCTGAAGTCTGCCCCTAAAGCCAGAACAAGCAAGCATGCCTTCTTCACAGAAATACTGGGTGTGTGTTTCAGTCTGTTGTCTGTACAGTGCCTTGGGTATGATAGCATGCCAAGTATTATCTGTTTGATTGCTACAGTCCCATTATACTCAGGAATGCAAGCTCCCTGGCCTCCAGAGCCAGGTGGTCAAGGGATGTTACCTAGTTATCTGGTTGACAGCTGCCAAAACTGGGTCACCAGATGTGTGAAGACACTTCCTTCTGGGCAATACTGGTGCTTTGGAGTGTGGCAGAGGGAAAGTGTGAAGATGGTGCTCACTGGCTGGATTGAGTCAGACGGGGTGTTGAAAGATAGCACTCCCCCCCCAAAAAAAAAAGAAAGAAAAAGAAAGTTTAAAAAACCCAAAAAGTGAAATACAAAAGAAAAATAAAAGGAAAAAAAGAACAGGGAAATAAAAATTAAAAAAAGATGGTTCCTGTTAGCTTTAGCAAGACAGGGGGAAAGCATAGAAGACGATGTCCACCAGCTGGAGCAGAAAGAAAGCAACTGTGGGAAAAGAAAAAAAAGCAAAAGCGATGACGCCTCCTGGCTTTAGCAATATCGAGGGAGAGCAGGAAGACGGCGCCCATTAGCCTCCATCCCCAGAGGGTAACCCAGTAGTCCCTGCCTCCTATACCAATCCTTTAAAATTAGGAAATAAGTCCCTTTTACATAAATTCTGGGCACTTTTCAAATGGTTGCTTCTGCGCTATGCCCTGGGGTGGGTGAGTCTGTGTGTGGGCCATTTATAAGATATTCCTATTTGCTACAGCTCCATGGGTCTCTAGGGCACAAGCCCCTTTGGTCTTCAAAACTAGGTGTTTTGGGGCTGATCTCTCATTGCCAGTCCATAAAGTTGGGTGCCTGATGTGGGGTACAAACCCTTCATTCCTCAGGAAGTAGCTCTGGATTTTGAGTTCCCTCACAGTTGCAAGCTGCTGTCCTGGGGGTGGGGTTTATGGCAACACTGTATCTTAGCCTTTCCTACTGGCTTCAGTGTGATTTCCTCTCGTTTGCCCAATGTGAAGGTGTTGCTTTGGTAGTTTTTAGTTTTTCAGAGGAAATTGTTTCATATATAGCTGTAGAGTCAGTGTGTCCATGGAAGAGGTGAGTTTAGAATCTTCTTACATTGCCATCTTGAACTGTAACCCCTAAAGGGGGGCATGGTGTGAGAAGTGTCAAAATCCTTGATATATTTTGAAAGTAAAGCTCACAGCATTTGTTGATAGACTCCAGACAGATTCTAAGAAAAAGAAAAATCAAGAATGACTCCAGGATTAAAGATGTCCTTGAGTGATTTAGGAAAAACTGCAAAAGGAACTGGGTTGTATGGGAGTCTTAAAAGCTCCATTTTGAACATGTTATAATTGAAGTATCTGAGTTAAAATATGTGTCAGGCAGTTGGCCATGAGCCTGCAGTGGAGGGGAAAGGTCTTGACTGGAAATGTAGAATTGGGAGTCATTAGCATATAGTTACCAAGAGAAGTGAATTTTGCCAATGTGGTTTTATTAATCCAGATTATAAAAGTGTGTTGGTCTCTAAGTTTCTTAATAAGAAATTTTTGTATTGACTGATAAAAAAAGATTATAAAAGTGATTTTTCAGCTCCATGAGAGACTAAATAAACAAATGACAACAGTAGACCATACACGAAAACAGAAATCTGACCCACAGTCTGCAGCAACCAGCCTAGGAATCCATCTTGCTGTCTATAAGTCAGACTTATAGGATGTCAGACCACTGTCTCTAGTAACAATTCAGTAAGTCAAACAATAACCTCTGTAATAATCAGCCCCAAATGGCCAGGATTTGATTAATAACTGATATATTTTCTAATTTTTGTTCCTACTTCCAATTTAGGACCAACCAGAGAAAGTCTAACATATACCCCCAACTGATCACCTAGGATCCCTGCTTCTAGTTAGCCCACCTACAGCTTCCCCACACCAAGAGCCTCCAGTCAGGGCACACATGAAGGCTTCCTTTTTTTCCACTGTTAATTTTCCCCCCTCTTCTGCCTAACTTTAAGTCTCTGCCAAGTACTAATGATGGTAGCTTACTTATAGCAAGTTTTTAATAAGTATCCTTTACTTGTTCTTATTTAATTGAACCTGGTTCATTTCCACATCCCTATCATGTCTATGCATTATAGAGAAATTACTGTTCTAGTAAAAAGATTCTACAGGATACATATGGATAGTTGGGACTGCTTGATGTATTAAATTCCTTCCATAGGGAATAGCCTAATATCCTCAGCAAACTCCTCTTCCTATAAACTTCCCTAAACTGTCATAGTTAAAAAAATAAATAAATAAACTTGACACTCACTGTCAATGCACTTGTTTGCATCAAAAAACAATTGTAATGTTAAATTGGCTGTTTTCTGCTATGAAACATCTGAGTCCAAACAACTAATTATATGGTAAAGCAATTGCCCCAATTTAGTTATTTGTACAGAAAAAAAACCCAGAACAATAATGGTCTATTTATTTTGCACTAAAAAAGAATTGAATTTGGTTTGGTCGAAATAATTGGTTAAAAAAATTTTTTTTTGTCATGACAGCAGATTTTTTTTTAAATATTTTATTGGAGAATTGGGGGAGGTGAACAGCATTGGGGAATCCAGGAAGGGGAACAGACAAGTTGCTGTACTTTTGTTCTTCAGTCTAGTTATGGAAGACATTGCTTCACTGGCCCATGTTGGTATTATCATTGCGCTCTTCCCAGGTGAAGCAGATGGGTTGCTGGCCTCTGGACAGCTGCTCACGGTGGCTCTTGGCAGCTCATGCTGGCTGCCAGCTGCTCACGCTGGCTGCCAGCCACTCATGGTAGCTTTATGGCAGTCCACTGCAGCAGAGGCTACAGTTTATGCCGTAGCTGGCAACTCACAGCAGCCCAGCTCCATGTCAAGCTGTTATTCACCATCTTAGCTATAGAGGGCAGTGTCACTGGCCCTCATGTGGGATCCGAACCAGGGCCCTGCTGCTCAGAGCTGGTGTCACAAGCCAGCTCTTAACCAATGGGCCACTCGGCCAGACCTACAGCACATATGTTTTTAACTGAAATATGTTGGCAGCATATTTATTATAAAAAGTCTATAAATATTATTATCAAAAGTCTTGAATATGGCCGGCCGAGTGGCGCGATGGTTAAGAACTCGCTTGGGAT
>NW_017732554.1:422161-423354 GCF_001890085.2 Hipposideros armiger
TAATATATATATATATATATATATATTCACTTATAGTTGACATACAATATTATACAACATCAGCTTCAGGTGTACAGTGCAGTGATCAAGCCTCTTCCTCATCCATGATGCAAGACATGTGACCACCTGACACCCTATAAAATATTTACAACATTATTAATTATATTCCTCGAACTGTCTTTCATGTCAAAAGCTGAGATTTTGTGACCATTGAAAAAAATTATAGTTAGAAATCAGATGGAGCAAAAAATGTTTTATCTGGTTTTATGGGAATTGGGTTATGGTCTTTGTTCCACTACAGGCAAGTCACCTTTGGGCTAGTCTCATATTGCTGTAACCCTCAATTTCCTCATTTCTAAAGCAGAGATGGTAGTATCTGCCTCATGTAACTCACAGGATTGAATTACAGATCTAGTGAGACCATGTATTTGAAATAATTTTGCAAGCTATGTGCTATTTTAAACACGTCTTCACATAGAGTGAGAGATACTTGGGTACCTTTGCTCTCCTAGGCAAGAACATCTTACTTTATTTTGGTTTTTGGTCTGGAGCATTTGAGCTACCAGAGATTTCCAGTTGTCCTGGGTATCTTACGGAGAATGTATTGAACCAGATTAACGAGGTCAGAAAACACCCAGCATACTAACACAGCAACATGAGACTGTTACGAGCTATGTACAGAGTGAAGCCACCACATTTATTAATGGCTGCATGTATTGGTACTTTGTTTCCAGAGCCTCCCCCCCTGGCCCCAACACTCCACCCCAGCATTCACAGGGCATGTGTGGGAGAAAACAGCCTCTCTTCTAGTCAAAGGAATGCAGATAATGGAAGGCTGCTTAGGATTTCTTTATGTGTAATAACAACTGAAATTCACCAAAACAAAGAATGTTCCCTCTGTAATTAGGGCTTACTGTGCTAAAATCTCTGCAAAACTGGGACTTTGTTGTTCTCCCAATTAGTGGCATTCAAGTGGGTTTGTGTTGCCTTACAGCCGATTCCAAGACCACCCCCCCTGCATTAGCCTCTAACCCTATTAGTTATGAGGGAGTGTCTCAGTATGACTGAGGCACAGTAATCTCTCTGAGGGAGTGTCTCGGTATGACTGAGGCCGGTAAAGCTCTCTCTGGGGGGTGTCTCAGGTGACTGGGACCTATTGGAATGATAATAGTTATCTCCCCTGGGAGGACACA
>NW_017732555.1:0-15151 GCF_001890085.2 Hipposideros armiger
ATTCTGTCTTTGTCTTTAACCCTTGCCATTTTCACTATAATGTGTCTTGGTGTGGGCCTGTTTGGGATCATCTTGGTTGGAACTCTGCACTTCCTGGGCTTGTATGTCAATTTCCTTTGCCAGGCTAGGAAAATTTTCAGTCATTATTACTTCAAATATGTTCTCGATCCTTTGCTCCCTCTCTTCTCCGTCTGTATTCCTATGATGCGCATGTTGTTGAGCTTGATGTTATCGCCCAGCTCTCTTAAACTATTTTCAATGTTTTTTATTCTTTTTTGTTCTGCTTGGATGATCTCTGCTATCTTGTCTTCTAAGTTGCTGATTCAATCCTCTGCTTCATCCAATCTGCTGGTAATTTCTTCAAGTTTGTTATTTATTTCAGTAATTGCATTCTTTAGTTCTAGCTGGTTGTTTTTCATGATTTTTCTATCCTTCTTTATAGTCTCACTAATTTCTTTGAACATTCTAATCATCAATGTTCTAAACTCTGTCTCGGATAGCTTGGTCACATCTATTTCCTCTAGTTCCACTGATAAGGAGGTTTCTTCTGTTCTTTTATTTGGGGTGTGTTACTTTGTTTCCCCATTCTGGCTTCCTCTTTGTGCTCGCTTTGATGTATTAGGTAGATCCCCTAGATCTCTCAAGCTTTGCTGGGTGGACTTATGTGGTATGTGTCCTTTATATTTGAATTACTCAGTCTCCCTATTCTCCTGTGCGTGTGTACCAGAGGTGTTCCTTGTGTTGTGTGCCTTCTCCTGTTGAAATTGAGCTTTGATTTCTTTTGTCTTGTCAGTAGGTGGGATTGACTCCCAGTTTGACTAGCTGTGAGGATTGGCTACATCCACAGTTTATGAGCTGCTGTGTGAGGGTTGACCCCTCCGATGAGGCTTGGCCCCTATGGGCTCTTGTGCCTGTAAAGATTCCCTTTGGGTGTGAGTCTTGTAGGTCAAACCTGGTAATGCTCTGGTTTGGTCTAAAGTTGGCCTCTGGGTGTGATGATTTATGTGCCTCTTTGGCTGGGCCCTGTTGCAGAGCAATTTTCGGGCAAAACAGGTCAACAAGCACAATCACCACAGCCACCAAAAGAAACCAGATATTCTCACATGTAAAAACAGCCAACAACCAACACTCAACATGCACATAAATATCACACATACAAAGAAAACAAAATAAACACGAGAAACAAAGTTGCAACCCCCCCTCCCCCCAAAAAAAACAATTGCAGAAAAATGGAAAGAAGGAGGAAAAGTAAAGCAGAGAAAAGAAAGAAGAAGAGAAGGGAGAGAGAGGGGAGAAAAGAAAGAAGAAAAAAAATAAACAGCAACAACAAAATAATAATAAAAATAATATATATGTCTACACACCTATATATAAACATATATATACACTTTTATATATACATATATAAAAAAACTAAAAATGATAATAATGAAATAGAAAAAACAAAAACAACCAAAACAAGCAAGCAAAAAAACCCCCAAAACGCCCAAAACAAGAACAACAAAAAAAACCTCGGCACCAGGCTTGGCTAAAGTCTACAAGCTATCTCCAGGTTGTCCTCTGCTATACAAAAACTCCTGTGTGTCTTGTGGGGGCAGAGCCAGCCACCTGGCGCTCAGAGTGACCCTGGTGATGCAGGTCTAGATGAGTGGGGCTATGAGGTGTGGTTGGTAGTGTTTATAAAGTTAATGCCGTTTCTGCTCTCGCCTGCCCAGAGGCACGCTGAGAGCCATGCAGCCAGAAGGCTGATGTGTGCCTTAGGGCACTCTTTCCGCTGTAGGCTGTGGGGGCTGTGAGATTTCGGAGCTGCTAAAAGATCTCTGCTGGGTTCCTGTAAGTGACTCAGCAGCTGAAGCTGCCTTGCCTTCCAAGCCCTGCAGGGAAGGTGGGGGTGGGGTAGGCAGACCCACACTTTGCAGCCTCTTCCCAAACGTAGGAGCACCTCTGTAATCTCACACTACCTCCTCCATTCAGGGATCAGCTTAAGACTAGAATAGCGCAGGCAAGGGTTTCTGAGGCAGGGTGGTAACGGGCTCCCATTTATGCGGCTGTCCATTGTTTTCTGTCCCAGAAAGAAAATAAAAAACAAAACTGTCCCACCGCAGTTTTCAGCCGAGGCTTCTGCCTCAGACGCTCCAGGCTTGCTCCTGCTGCACTCTCAGCAGGACTGCGAGGCGTAGGGAGTTGAGCCCCCTTGCTGCTGTAACGCTCTCTGAGCTGCTTCCTGGGGCCCCGCGTCTCCGCAGCAGCCGTGGGTGCGAACCACATCTCCACTTCTCCCTTCTCTCTTCCCCCACTCGCCTAGTTTGAAGCTTCTGCCTCAGGCTCTGCGCCACCACGCTCTTGCTGCACTCCGGGCGGGACTGTGGGGGTGCAGGGAGTGAGTGAGCCCCTTTGCTGCTGCAATGCTCCCTGACCTGCCTTCCAGGCCCCGTGTCTCCATGCTTCTCGCTTCCCTCTTCCCCCACTTGCCCTGCTCGCCCACCTTCAAGCAATCGTTGTGCGAGACTCTCAGCTGTTCTGTGTGATGAGCAGAGGTCCCTGGGATGAGTTATATCTGTTCAATTTGCGGTAATTTCCAAGGCAGAACTCAGGGAGCGCTCCTCACTGACACCATTTCTATCGATCGCCTCCTGATTTTATATTTTTATCTCTTTTATGCTGAAAAGCTTAGTTCCAATGAGAGTAACATATTTTTCTTAGGATAAAATGTATAATTATTTTGTACTTTCAAAATAGGTATACCGATGTTGTGGCTAACAATATGACTGTTGAAAGCAATTTAAGATTTGTTTGTAGTTCTTTTTGTCATTCAGATATATCCTGATGCTGTATGCAGTCAAATGTCTGTGTTTTAAAGTAACTTGAAATAATTCTTCTCTGTGTTGCAGTTTTTAAAAAGAAATTAATTTTGAAATTTTGATATAATTTTTTTTTAAAGATTTTATTGGGGAATTGGGGAAGGGGAACAGTGTTGGGGAATTCTGGAAGGAGAACAGCCAAATTGTTGTCCTTCAATCTTAGTTATGGAGGGCGCAGCTAGCTCAGCTCTAAGCCCTGTCACTATCGGGCCGCCCGTCAGCAGTTCGCAGCCGCTCAGCTCAAGGTGCCGTGTTCAATCTTAGTTGTGGGTGGGTGTAACTCACCATCCCATGCGGTAGTCGAACCAGCAACCTTGTTGTTAGGACTTCTTGCTCTTACCAGCTGAGCCATCCTGCCACTGGTTGGCAGCTTAGCAGCAGCTCAGCTTGGGTATAGCTCACTGGCCCATGTGGGAATCAAACCAGCGACCCTGTTGCTTAGAGCTCGCACTCTTCACCAACTGAGCACTCAGCCGGTCCTTGATTTAATTTTTTAAATGATTATATAAATCATTCACATAGTTCCAAAGTCAAAACTATAAAGCCAGGTACATTCAGAGTAGTCTAATTTCTACTTCCACCCCCTCTACTCAGTTTTCTCTCAGCTCGTAGGGGTGATGATTTTTGTTAGTTTTTAAGCTTAGCATTCCTTTTTAAAAATATAATCCAATATGTATATATTTATAACCCACCACCCTTTCTCAGATTAAAGGAATCTATATACGCTCTCCTGCACCTTGCTTTTTTTTTATTCAATACCATATCCTGGAGATCACTCTATAGAAATATACAATGAAGTTTCTTCACCATTCCTTTTCATAGTTGTATAATACTTCATCCACTGTGTACCTAACCAGTCTCCTATTGATAGATACTTGAGTTGTTATAGATGCTGCTGCAATGAATAGCTGTGATATTGTGATATAATAAGAAAAATATATTTGGTCTTCATCCTGGTACCTGGCACAATGGTAATGGTAAAACCCTTACCATTTCCTAAGTGATAAGAGTGATAGGAACATCTTTTATTATATTTGGTCTTTATCCCTGGTTCCTGACACAAGAACTTCTAAATCCTGTAGAGTTTACTGAGGGAGAGGGGGTGACAGGAGCATTTTTGTTATTCATGATAAGTGCTTTTCAACCCCATAACCCAGTTTATGCTAATGAGGTGACTCTTGCTGGGCCCTTAGATAGCGTCAGGATGGGAGCTGGTTGCCAGAGGTATCAGCCATGTGATTAGAGGGTTAGAAGTTTAAGTCCCACCTCCCACCATCAGGAGAGGAGGGAGGGGTTGGAAAATTAGTTAATCACCAATGGCCAATGGTTTAATCAATCAGGCCTATGTAATGGAGCCTCTATAAAACCCTCTAAATGATGAGGTTCTTGGAAGTTTCTGGGCTGGTGCCAGGAGAGTGGTGCAACCCAACTCCATGGAGCTTGAAGCTTCTGTTCTCTGGACTCTTCTAAGCCTTTTCCTATGACTTCTTCATCTGGCTGTTCATTTGTGTCATCTATAAACCTGTAATAGTATAGATCTGAAAATAAGTAGATTTGAGATACCACTTGTATTGTATGCAAAATTTTAATTTTATAGCATCTATATTAAAACATATTCCTGCAATTGTTATGATTTGTTTCATAAGATGAGGTGATCAAGTTCATTAAAAGTCTTCAGTTCCACTGAGTCCTTCTGTGAGTTTTCAATAGCAGTCCCGTTGTGCAGTCCCTATTAGCTTTAAAGTTCAAATTACGCATATCCACTTATCAGGGTGTTCTCAATAAATAATCCAGACTCAGTGGTCTACACACCACTGTCTAAAACTAGTACAGGGAGAAAACAATAAATCTAAGGTGGAAAAGAAGAACACTAACATTTGTTGTATACTTATTGCATATCTAATACTGGGCTGGACAGTTTCTCTGTGTTATCTTATATCTCATTAAATCCTCACACGAATCCTATGTGGTGAGGACTGTTATTCCCATCTTACAGATGAGGAAACTGAAGGTACAAGAAGTTATTCAATGACCCAAACCAACTAACCACAATTTAAGAATAAGGGGAAGCAAGAGGGAGAGAGAGAGAGAGAGAGAGAGAGAGAGAGAGAGAGAGAGAGAGAGAGAGAGAGACCCCCATTTTAAAGAGTCGCATTTATTTATTTGTTTTATGATTGTCTCCACTAAAGGGGATAATTTGATTAGAAAATTTGGTCTGGATAACTGAGGCTTAGTCTCCCTCAAACCACATTGGAAATCATAGAGTTTAGTATTTTTCTAATGGGATGCAAGTTTTATTTTACAAATCAGGACTTCATTCAAAAAAAGTGTCCTGTCTTAATTTAAAATTGTGACCCATTGCTTTACGTGACTGTACAATACCTGGCAGAATTATTTTCTCTTTTTAAATGTCAATACAGGGTGCTTCCTGTATTATTAATTAGGCTTCTCTACAATTAGTCAAGATATATTTTTTTTAAATACACTGTGCGACATTTGGGGAGAATATAAAGTTTTTGCTGTCTTAGTTTTGGCTTGCTTCCATCTGAAAATGAGATACAGAGCAGAAAAGGAAAAAATTAACATAACAAATGAACATAGGTCTAGAGTAATGCTTGGTGATAATAAATTTTCTCATGAATGCATTACAGGAAGGAAAAGAGCTTCTTTTTTGGAAGGTGTAACATTGTAAAACTACAACTACATTTCATCTAGATCAAAACCCCATTATAAATATAGCCAATTACCATGACTTCAACCAAGGGAAGTAATGAGATTATGTTATTCAATTAAACTATTGGATTCATGAATGATCTGCAGTTCAAACCATCTTCTTCATCTGCAGGGAGCCTCACTACTTGATGTGTGCTCAGTCTGTTGGGTAGTATAATTTTGCTCTGTTACATTCATCTAATGATAGATAGTACAGCTGATGCCTGGAGCCAGAAAGTTTTGTTTGGGGTGGTTTTTTGGTTTTTGTTTTTGTTTTTTGAGTAATCTGAGAGAAAAAAATATGAGAACCCTTTTGACTTAGTCCCCAAGAGAGAAGATTAAAAAGGGATCATTAAATAGAGATTTCTCAGTTGTTCTTTAGCTTTATCCTCCAATGATCAAGAAAAAGTGAGCATGAAATGCTTTCTTGAGGATTTAAGTTATATGAAAGGAAAGAGGCAGGATCCTGCTTTGGTCTCTTTTGGAGCCAGGAGACTAAGGTTCTAATCTCAACTGTTTTAATAATTAGTTGTGTGATCTTTGATGCCTGATGAAACCTCTCTGAGCCTCAGTTCCCTCATCTACATACAATACAAAAGAATTGCTCTAGATTAGTGTTTCCCAAATTGTGTTCTTTAGAACACAAATGTTCCCTAAAACAACTATTCTATAGGTTAGGAGCTGAAAGCAATTTAAAATTCAGTTCACCTGGCTTAAACAATGATGTGGGGCTCTTTATCTCACTTAACAAGTTCTGAAAAATGCAGCAGCTTACTGAAACCGTCATGGATTCTGTGTCACTCTGTCTCTTTTCTATGGCACCCTCACCATGTTAGCTCAGATTCCTTGATGGGGGAGAAAATGGCAGTGGCAGTTCCAGACATCACTGGCAGTTATGACAACAGCATTCATGAAGCAGTATGCTTTCTGAGTGACTCTTTTTATCATTAAGAAACATCTTTCCAAGATATTTGCTAGAAACTTCTACTCCTGTCTCAATGGCCAGCAATGTTTTGTGTGCCCAAGCCCAAACTAACCACTAGCAAGGGGAATGGGACCATGCCTGGTTCAAACAAGTCATAATTTCTCCTGTTAGCTAAGCATGAGGCCCAACTCCCATGAAGTACAAGACTATGGAGGGAGTGGGAGGAGCATATACTAGAAAAAAACAGATTCACTAAAAAGGAAGAAGACACTGGCAAATGGTCATGGGTGGACAACAATTGTGAATTGCTCTAGATGGTTAAGTTTAAGCTTTGCTGCATTACATAAAGCCAAACAGATTCCTTTATGAGAAGACTTCAAGAGCCTTTACTATGTTAATGTGCATCACCTCTATGAGGGAGACATAGTGTTCAACATTTTTCAAACTTGACCTCAGAAAACTTTTTGTTTTTTCCCACAGAACACTTGTTAACGTTTCTTGTCCACCACTGTTCTCAAAATGTATCTGGGAAATGCTTGAGGTGAACTCTAAGGTCTCTTCTTATTATAATATTTCATGATTATCTATAAAACTTGATTCACATTTGTTGAGATGCAAGAAATCTCTAAATAGAGCTATTGTATTTGTTAAGGTCTCTGCAGGAAACAGGTAATATACTCACATTAGGCAATTCGAGGAGATTTACTAAATGAACTAGTTACAAAGCTTTGTGGGAACCACAAAAGACAGTGCAGGACCCATATAAGCTTGATGAGGTAAAGGAAACATGTAGATTCCAGGATCAGAGAGAGAGAGAACTGCCTGCTGCCTGACAGGAGCTGAGACCTCCAGTCAGCCCCTAGCAACCTTAAACACGCATTTCCTGCTCACCAGCTGGTACTCCATATTTCCAAACTGGAAACCAGACAGAAGGCAAGGGAGCCCTACTGATGTAGCCCAAAGTGCCAATGCCCCTGGACATCCAGCAGGTAGAAAAGAGTGGATAGTATGGAGGGGAAATTGATGACTCCCCCTGGAGTCATCCAAATATAGCAATTGAAGGGGGACAGCATTGAAGCCAGACAGACCCAGATCAACCTCTGGGTTCTCCCTTTGACTGGTTAAATAATTTTGGTAGTCTCCTAAGCCATTTTGTAGAGTTTAAAACATCTTTTATGTGCCAATCATACATTAAAATACCTACTTGGCAAGATTGCTATGATGATTGCATTAGATTACCCATAACAAGTGTCTGGTTCATAGTAGAACTTCTACAAATGTTGTTCTGTTTTGTTTTATTTTGTTTTTCTGTCTTCGCTCTGCTACTTACTAAATATAAATTGAGAAATTACCACGGGTTAGGCACTATGCAAGTTTGATGTTCTTTGCCCACAGATTGTGTTTGGCCTGTGCAATTGGGTATATAGTTCAATACCAGGTAGGCTAGATGACTCATGAGGTCCTCTGTCTCCAGGAGAATATAGTATTTTTAAATTTTATTTATTTATTTATTTTTATTTTTTTTTAAATTGGGGAATTGGGGGAAGGGGAACAGACAAGTTGATGTCCTTTTGTTCTTCAGTCTAGTTGTGTAGGACGTTGCTTCACTGGCCCAAGTTGGCACCATCATTGCACTCTTTCCAGGCGAGGCAGATCAGCCGCCGGCTTCTGGATGGCTGCTCATGGCGGCTGCTGGCCACTCATGCTGGCTGCTGGCTACACACGGGTAGTCCATGGCAACCCACTGCCACAGGGGTTGCAGCCTACGCCGTCGTCGGGGACTCACGGCAGCTCAGCTCCAGGTTGAGCTGTTGTTCAGCATCTTAGCTGTAGAGGGCAGTGTCACTGGCCCTCATATGTGGGATCCGAACTGGGGTCCTCTGGCGTCCCAAGCCAGCTCTTAACCAATGCACCACTCGGCCAGCCCTAAATATTATTTCTAATTCAGCTTTAGTGATAATATTTCTACTTCAGCTATGATTTGAAAAAACTGATTTGTGCTACATCAGGGCACCCCAACCTACTGGAACAACTCAGGGAGCTATAAAAAAAATGTAAATCCCAAAGCTCTGATATTTGATGACAAGCCTGGGAATCCCTGTTTTATGAAATCCTTCCAGGTGATTCTGACAATTGGCTAAGTTTGCTTATCTCTGCTGTGCATGGGACTGCAATGTTGTCACATTAGTTTGGCCTCTTGATTAAAAGACTCTGCTGGCAGGCTGAGTGACTCAGTTGGTTAAGAGCGCAAGCTTTGAGCAACAGTGTCGCTGGTTCGATTCCCACATGGGCCAGTCAGCTGCACCCGAGTTGAGCTGCCACTGAGATGGTGAGAGTGCATGCTCTCAGCAGTAAATTTGCCAGTTCAACTCCCACATGGAATGGTGGGCTGTGCCCACCCCCAACTAAGGTTGAACACGGAACCTTAAGCTGAACAGCAGTGAGCTCCTGACAGGCCAGATGGCTCAGTGTGCAATAAGGTTGCCCGTTGGACTCCCACATGGGATGGTGGACTACGCCCACCTGCAACTAAGATTGAAAGCAGTGACTGGACTTGGAGCTGAGCTTGCGCCCTCCACAACTAAGATTAAAGGACAACTTGACTTGGAGCTGATAGGTCCTGGAGAAACACAATGTTCCCTGTAGGGACACAGCACTGGATTGCAATGTTGTAGGGCTCCTGCTCTGAAAGGTCAGAGCAGGACAGCAACTTGGGTATGTGTCAGCTGAAGGTGGTTGGCAACGGCTCAAGAATTGAGACAGGAAAGGAACAGTATTTGCGAAGGCCAAGGACAGATAGTACAGATTATGCAGAAGTCAAGACGGAACAAGAAGGCTCTCTATGGACTGATTGCTTACCCCCCACATCGCTTATTATGCAAATCCAAAACAGGGCTTTGATTGTCTCCCTCAATAAAAGGAAGATGCGAATGACCTTCGAGGTCTTTGCATTGGGCGAAGTAGCCTCCACCCGCCTGTCTCTGTGTACTTCTTTCCATTGTCGGTCTCATTGTGGGGAGCTTTCCCCACAATTTCCCTTCCCCAATTTCCCAACACTGTTCCCATGCCCAATCCCCCAATAAAAATCTTTTTAAAAAATAATAAAAATAAAAGGCTCTAGAACAACGGAGGCAGTCCCAGTGAACATCCTTTGGGAGGATTAACTTGCATACATAGACTCAGAGTAGCACATACAGTAGGAAAGTTTGATTGACCACAACAAGCATCATCTATGAAGCAAAACTATTCTTTCTTCTGCGTTGTTTTCAGACTATGAATGCCTTGGTGAATGATTTCTGTCTTAGTTGCTACAAAACTATAAATGACATGCCTCACCTTGATGTCTTTACACATTAAAACTCTCTTAGGGGCTGGCCGAGTGGCACGATGGTTAGGAACTGGTTTGGGATGCCAGAGGGCCCTGGTTCGGATGCCACATATGAAGGCCAGTGACACTGCCCTCTACAGCTAAGATGCTGAACAACAGCTCAACCTGGAGCTGGGCTGCCGTGAGTCCCCGACGACGGCGTAGGCTGCAGCCCCTGTGACAGTGGGTTGCCATGGGCTACTGTGTGCAGCCAGCAGCCAGCGTGAGCGGCCTTCAAGCCTTCGTGAGCAGCCTTCCAGAAGCCGGTGACTGATCTGCCTCGCCTGGGAAAAGCGCAATGGTGGTGCCAACTTGGGCCAGTGAAGCAATGTCCTCCACAACTAGACTGAAGAAAAAAAGGACAGCAACTTGTCTGTTCCCCTTCCCCCAATTCCCCAGCACTGTTCCCATCCCCCCAATTCCCAAATTAAGATTTTAAAAATCTTAAAAAAAAACCAAAAAACTCTCTTAGAAATTAGGACATCTGGCTTATTTCCCTTCTCCTAACTCACCTCCCTTCTCTCCCCAAACAGTTCAGTCCTGAAGTCATTAGGTGGAGTATAGCAAAGTAGTCGTCCACAGTGGTGCTGGGGGGGAAGCTATGGAGGCCGGAGAGGGGTGTCTGAGCCCCGGCCCTGTGAGGGGTCAGTGTTCCTAGGAGGCTGCCCAGGATACAGTGTCTGATTCTAAGCAGGACACAAAGTTACCATGCAGCAGTGTGTGTATAAGTGTGCGGGCAGGGCTTCTATATGGTGAGGTGACTTGTGTGGTGTGTCAGAGTCCAAGTTTGGGGAGGAAAGCCTCCACATCATGGGCTGGGGACACAGCGTGGGGAGTTAGAACTTGAACAGCAAGTGGAGGACAACCTCAAGGAGAGTGGGATGTAGCAGAGACGGGAGGCTGCTTACATACAGGGTATTGAGCAAATAAGTAAATATGCTAATGAAAACCAGGTTTCTCAGAAAATGTAGTTACAAATATAGAAAGGAAGAAAATTAGAATAAACTCATGACTTTCAATAGATGAAGTTAAATATATACACACACATAAACACATATATACATACATAAAGTTCTATCTACTGAGCCAACTTATCCTGAAATTAAGCCTGTGCTTCTTCAGGTTTATCTTCAGTGACCTTTCCACGACGGAGTTCTCTTTCTGCCCAGAGTCAAGTGTGAATTGGGATGAACTGGTGCATTTATTTAACACAACTGTCTCCCCTGGCCCAGTGGGCCTCTTTCTGACTCTGAAGGAATGGCCCAGTAGTAGATCAACAGGTTTCCAGCTTCTCCCTGCGTCCTGTATGGAAATTACAGTTTCCAGCCACAAACCCCACATAGGACCTCCAAGAAACAACTTGGCAAGGCTCCAGGGCTGTGACTTGGAATGAGGTGGCTGCCGCCAGGCTGGGGTCTTCATGTGCCTGCATTTCTCATTTGGCTAATCAATACTGTTACATAGTGGAGGGAGGGGCACTTAGGTGGGGAAAGTTCCGAGGAGAGGCTTTTGCATAAGCAGTCATTCTCAGACTGAGAACTGAGAGCTGGTAGGAAGTAGAAGTCATATGAACAGCTATTCAAACATGTACGTATTTGCCACCAGAACTGCACTAAGTCACTCAGATGTTCTCCCATTGTGGCTACGTCCACGCAGGAAGAGGTTACACACCCTCACTCCCATGGTACGCATCCTGGTCAGCTCTAACATGGTCCAACTCAGTTCTGGGGATGCTCCGTCTGACATCACTCATGCCGCCTACTTGAGAAGGGGACCAGCCTTCCTGACGGAGGTAGAAAGGAGCTGCAGCCCGGGGAAATAGTGCTAAGCCACCAACAGCCCCAGGTAGGTAAAATATAACATGTAACCCAAAAGCATGTGATATCCCAAAAGCAATGAGTACACCTAGCATTTGGGTATTAGCTTTTAAATACCATTTTCCAGTAAATGGAACCAGGAATCCTTGGAGAAATGGCTGATTACAGGGCTGAGGCAGGAAAAACTTAAGATAAGCCTTGGAATATCTTATACCAGAAAGCAAAAAAATGCTCAAAGATTGAGGACAAGAAGGACACAAGCCTGTTTTCATAATTTGATTATCAAATTAACAACAGGTTAATTTGATAATAACATTGAATAACAGAAGAAACCGTGAGTCCATATAGACATAAGTAAATAAATGATGAATCTATGATGAAAAACAAGATAGCTACATAGTTTTAAAGCATCTCTCCACAAAATATTGTCTTAGAAAGAAGAGTAACTTTATGTGGAGAAGTCTGGCAGACACCACCTTAATCAAGTGATCAGAGTAAACATCATCAGTAATGAAATAAATAAAATGCAATACGATTAAGACATCACTTCCTCAATAGTCCCGTCAAAATTTCATAACCCGAATTTAATCACAAGGAAACATCAGACAAAGCCAGACTGAGGGGCAAGCTACAAAATAATGTCTGTAATCTTCAAAAATGCCCAGGCCATGAAAGTGAAGGAAAGATTGAGGAACTATGCCAAAACGTATGAGACTAAAATGAAATACGTGATTCTGAACTCAATCCTTTGGGACAATTGGAGAAACTTGAATGGAGCCTGAGGACTATCAATAGAAATACACCAATGTTCATGTCCCGATTTTGATGGTTGCATTGTGCTTACAGANATCCTTTCACTTGACAAGTTGCTAAATATATTCATTTAGACTATTGTTTTGATTAGGTGGATACTGCTGCATTATGATTTATCTTTCTAGAGGATCAGAATGGTATAGCCTTTTGCTATCCACTAGCTACAATGACTATTTAAATTTAAATTAATAAAAATTAAATAATATTAAAAATTTAGTTTCTCAGTTGTACTAGCCGCATTTCAAGATAGAATTTTGGAAAACCTGTATCCACTACTGCAAGCTTGACAGCTTCTAAATACTTAAAGACTTCTGATGAGATCAGTGGTGATGTTAATGAAGTGATTATGATATTGACGTGTGTCAACATTTGAAAGATTTGTATAAATCATTAATTTAACATTCAACAAATAATCAAGGCATAATGTAACCAAATCATGCTTGTATAAGATCCATTCAAAACGCAAATTTGTTCAATGGATTTGGATGTATGAACATATGAAAAGTTCGTTGAGATGGTTTCAGAGTCCACACAACAACTAACGTTTAAGAAACTATGTCTTTCAAGTCTTAGTGTAGCATCAAAGAAGAATATCCACGATTATTTAAAAAGATAGTTAAAATACTCTTTCTTTTTCCAACTATATATTTGTGTGAGGCTGAATATTTTTATATATGTCTCAAACAAAACAACATATTGCAAGAGCTTGAATGTGGAAGTTTTGAGAATCTAATTATTTTCTGTAAAGCCAGACATTTAGGAGATTTTCAAGACGTAAAAGAATGTCATTTTTCTCACTAATTTTTGTTGGTGTTGCAAAATATTTTTCCCCCATAAAAATGGGCCATTTCTGTTAGTATTTAGTAAATTATTTTTTAAATAAATATTTAAACTTTTCAGTTTTAATTTATAATAGGTAAATTTTGACAGATGTAATTCACATAAGTAAAAGTTCTTTGGGGTCCTTAATTATTTGTAGCTGTATAGAGGGGCCTTGAAGTCAGAAAGTTTGAGAACTGTGGCTCAACTTTTTGTTTTTATTTCACCTTTAGATAAGTAATAGGAAACCAAGATTCTTCATTTGGAATACTAAAAAGATGAAATAAATCACTTTGAAGATAGCCTCATCTATTCCTGTTCTTCTGTTCTCCTCCAAGCACTGCACTGTGGGTTTTCAAAGGGAGGAATATCTCTTTTCAACACCTTCCAGACTTGGGACTCCTCGAATGATCCTCATTTCTCCCATGTCCTACCATGCAGCAGAGTGTGGAGACGAAAGGGGTCAGAGCTCTCACTTGTAAACATGTTTTAAAACATCCTCAGACAGCAAACTTTTTAATCTAATTGAATGACCAAAATGTCTGTAACATCTGTATATTAATGCAGTAGCTCGCCAAAGGGAAGCCACCAACAGCTGATACTGGAGTTGGTCTTTGAATATTTCTTGGCGATCTGGCAGCGGGTGCTAAATAATCGATAGATCATAAATAAAAGTCAAGTCTTAACCTATTATTATTAGAAACATTTTATGGCTATGATTTTGAGTCTCATAGGACTATGGCCAGAAAGGAAGAGAAACTGATGTCCCCCTCAGTAGTAATTTTTTATAGATGGCTTAACAATTGCTGAAAAGTAAAATATTTTTTTTCAATATTATCGGTTTTCTCATTTAAGAATCTGAACGTCTTTCAGAACCATTAGCTAAATAAAATTTTATTTTCTTTTTGGTGATCCTCCCACATCTGCTCCCCTTCCACTTTTGGGGGTGGAGGCTGGGGAGGGGATGAATCATAATGAGGCAGGAATATTTGGTTGAGATTACAGAAATAGCCCTGTCTGTGAGTCCTTGAGTCAGCCTTCTAAATGCAGCTGCCTCAAGAACTATCTTTGGTTTCATGAAAAAGTGACTGGTGGAAAGCATATGGTATACCATAAGAGAAGACCTGTTAACAGCACCACGGGACAGCATGGCAGTTTCCCCACAGTGAAGTTCTCATTAACAAATGCCTTTCTTTATCAGTTATTTCATTTGGTAAAGAGCTTTTTCAACAAATGCATTGTCATCCAACAGGTTCCTCCTTCGCTAGTGTGAGTGAATCCTTATACTTCAGGAATCTCTTTCTACACTGAGAAATACCTTATAAAATAATGCAGGTCAGAGTCCTGTTAATTACAGATGTGTGATTTGCACTACTTCTTATAAGATGCTTCTTGGCTCAAAAAGTTTTATATAGTTTTAAAATTACTTCTTTAACTTATGATGAAGGGATCTGAGAACAGAGATTCTGAAAATGGAGGCAACTCCTCTTCACATTTAATATTTGATGTTTTGTTTATTTTTTTATTATTTTTTGTGTTCTGCTCAGAATAGTAACATAGTTAGACTAAAATCTTCAAAACATTTATAACAAAATAAACCTAAAGAGTAATCATTACTTAATGTAGCCACATGAGTGCTTTATATTAACATAAACAAAATAGACAAGTTTAGATTTATTTCAGTTAATATTATGTCCTTTTGGGTCAAATATAAAGATGCAGTGTTCTTCATATTATCTCTCTGAAAATATGACTGCAATAAAACAATGTAAGATCAAGCTATGCTAGCTGTCACTATCAGAAAGCAAGCATGACACTATTTGCATATGACACTGTG
>NW_017732555.1:16061-19328 GCF_001890085.2 Hipposideros armiger
AGATTCTTTGTTACTATATATTTTTATCTGTCATTGGTGGTATGACACAGTACTATACTATATAAAGAAGATCGTGTATTATGTTAAATGCATTTTCAATTGTATGCTTACTAAGAAGTTTATGTTCAGAGGCAATAGCTCTATTTTACCTTTTATTTTATGAAATTTGGTCAAATGTTAAGGCGACATAATAAATATTACATTTTAGATTTCTGCCTTGTTTTAAATAAAACATGTCATCATGTTATTTATGATTAACCTTGCAAGATTAAGGAGTAATATTGATTGGTTATAAGGATAATTTATCTGGAAAAGGACTGATGAATTACTGAATGGTGTTTTTGGGCATCTCCTGCCACCAGAGGGTGCCAGAGCATTTAAAAATCCCTTGGAAATTTAAGTAGGAAGGAAAAACAAAGGAAGGAAGAGAAACCTTTCTCCACTTACCATAGAGCTCTATGTCGTTTCTGAACAGCCAGGTTATCTGCGGAGGGGGCTTGCTTCTTATGGTGGAGCATTTAAGTATAACATGTTCTTCTCCGTTTTGCATTCTGATGACTGAAGCTTCCAGAGTTGGCTTGAAAGGAGTTGCTGGGGGAAAAAAGGTTTTTCTGTGCTTAACTAGCTGGTCTACATATCTCAGCAAAGGACAGAGCCTAATCATCTTCAGAGATCCCTGTAGAATATGGTCTAAATTAATGGGCATATTTTTTTTTTCACTTGACCTTTCCCAGAATACAGTTAAAGGGCTTTTATGTACCTATAAAGCTAGTTTGGCTATAGTCAGAATATTTGTTACCCAGTGGATATAATTAATCCCTGAAGATTCCCAAACTGACTATGTTGCAAAAGCAATTCTTACAATTGACGTATGACTATATTTGACTGGTTGGTTGATAGAGACCTGAATTCTAATTCCTCCTTTGTCACCAACTAGTTGTAAGAACTTGGGTTAGTCCCCCAGTTTCTTGGTTTACCAGCTTCCTTGTCTGTGACATGAAGGAGTTGGTTTATGAGTTGGCTGTTTCAACTCTAAACTTTCCTGGGTCTATGACTTACCTCAAGGTAGATTACTTCTGTGCTGTCCTAACATCAAAGACATATGTGTCTTATAAAGAGCCCATTGGTCCCTTTCATTTCTACTTTTGTCCTGAAAATACTTTTTAATTAGGCCTACTTCTTCCTCTTTCACATTTTAATTCACACTTTGATTCCAGACCTGCACTCTGCCATATGTAGTTACTCATCCACCTGCCATCGAGACATTGTAAAGCCAGCTCCAAGTATGACTAGATGTGTTTGATGCTGACAATACAAATATGGAAAAGATAAGGCCCTTTAAGGAACTAATAGTCTGATGATAGACTCAGCCCCTAAACTGTTAATTAACAGATCATGTGTTAAGTGCAATGATGGAGGTATGCATGGGGTATTATAAAAGCCCAGGAGGGCACACAGCCAGACTGCTGTTGGGGGTGGCCAGTAAGGTGGGGGGAAAGACAGCCTGTCAGCTGAGTCACATTCATTCTCACACCGGCTACCGTGGGAGCCACTCCTTTTCTGACACTTTGTCACCATGCCGTTGCATGAAGGCAGGCGCCACACTAATTGAAGAGAAGTCTAAGAAATTCATTTGTGTGATATGTAGGATTACATTATTTAGAGATAAATAAAAAGCAATATTTTTAATTGATCTGTTCTGCCATGAAAATCAAAAAAGTAAAAATAGTAAGACTTGCACTGATCTCCAACTGACCGTCTACAGAACTGAGCAAGTTCCAGATAATCAGGAGGCTGTCACTTTCTACCCAAGTCTCCCAACTCCACCTACCAACAGAAGAGAGGAACTTGTTTTGGCAGATGATGTGAGCTGATTGTCCAAGGCAGTCGCATCTGAATTCTGATGTGAATGCACTCTGTCTTTGGATATGCTGTCATAATGTTCTACTGTATTTGCATACATGTTTTGCCTTCCTAAACTAATGTGTGAACTCCCTGTGGGCAGAGATTGTGCCTAATTCATTTCTGATTCCCTAGAACCCAGCACAGTGCCTGGCACATCATCACAGGTCATCAAATATTAATTCTTTTTTTTTTTTTTAGTTACTTGAAGAAAAAATTTAGTTGATGCCAAAGACAAATTTCACAAATTCACATTATAATCTAGAGCTTGCAACTCAAAATGTTTTTTTTCTGTTTCCTTTCAACAAAAGATGGCAGAAATGCCCAGGAAATGCCTTGCTATAGGTAACGTTTTTAAATTACAATGTTAAGTCTNAAAAATAAGAGAACTGTTTTTCTCATTTTGTTGTCTATCCTCCCTATTTTCTGTTTGTTTTGTTTGTTTGTTTTCTGTTGCAGTCTCTAGCGTTTTTTTTAGTCCACTGCACAGCGCCACTGTGTGGACTCCGAGCGCAAGGAAACCCACCCATTCTTCTGAAAATGGATATTATTAACAGTAATAAAACTATAGAAATTGAAAGCTGAAAGGAATTTTAGAAACCATATTTTAAAAATCTCATGTTATATTTGGAAAAGCAGAGCAGAAAATTGAATTGTTTAGTAGTGGTGAAAGCCAATTTAAAAACGGCTAGATTCTAAATATGTATAAAAATACTGGATTATTAAAGCAAGTAATGTGGTTGTTCCACTTCATAATAGTTTCAATTTCCATTGTACTTTAAAAAACTGTCTGGTACTCATTGTATTTATCAGCGTTTAAAACCCCAAACATTAACTTTTAAATATTATTCAAGATAAAATTTTTTTAAAATATGATCTTATACTCAGAACTATGAACATGATAATGATATGAAAGCACTTTTTCAACCAAATTAAATTGTTGTAGAGGTACTCCCTGAAACAGAAGAGGACATGTAGGAATTTATGAAAGCACCATAGCAACTGCATGCATTCATCCATTCATTCATTCACACTGCATTTTTTGAGTACCAGCTGTTGCCAGATATTGTGCTAGGTACATTTCAAAGATAAATTAAATATATGATCATTGTCCAGAGTTAACTATCTAGTGGGTTCAATACCTAAAAAACTGGAATTATAATCTAGGCTTCCTAAATTCTTCTGCATTTATAGTTCAACCCTGTCATCAAAAACTATCTGAATTCTTGACAACCAAGTAACCGATGAGCCTTCAAAGATGATTTTGTTATTTGATGACAAATATCCTGCTTCTTTGCTCTCTGTTGGTACCATGTGTTTATTTTGTGTTTAGTCTGTTTTAGACTGAAAAACAAATAAATGAGT
>NW_017732555.1:29403-32816 GCF_001890085.2 Hipposideros armiger
TTGGCATACAGTATTATATTAGTTTCAGATCTACAACATAGGGATTAGACATTTATATAACATACAAGGTGATCATCCCAATAAGCCTAGTACCTATCTGACACCATACATAGTTATTACAATATTGTTGACTACATTCCTTATGATATACTTTACATCCCAATGACTATTTTGTAACTACCAATTTGTACTTCTTAATCCCTTCACTTTTTTTCACCCACTTCCCTAACCCCCTCCCAGGTGCTTGAGAGAGGCTAAGCCATGAACCAAGGTTGGCTGCCACTAGTACCAAGCTTGGGGCTGCTCAGCAACATGTATAAGGCACACTGAGGCCAGATGTTGCTTGTCTGGGTTTTGTGAAGCTTTGAGAGATTTTAGAAAAGTATGCAGCATGAGCCAAAACAGGCCATTATTATGAAAAAAACCACTGGAAGTGACTTGGGTAGGTCTGCAAGTTTGATGAGGCAGGGTAATATGAACAGTGTTAGCCAGGTTGATGAAGACTCAGATATGGCAGCCACCTGCATCCAGGAGTGGAGAGGTCTCAACAAAGAAACAATAGATTCTTCCAGCACTTCTATTGGGAGAAAGCTGCCCCTCTAGTCCTCGCCCTGAAGCCAGACAATTCAGTTCCTCCCCGTATGTCCCTGGCACCTTTCAGGCTGCTGTCCAGTGCTGGAGCTCAGAGCAAGTGAGTCTGTCAGTGAGTAAGTCTGTCCACAGCCCTTTAAGAGAAACGCCTGGGACTCCAGCAGTCCTCTGTCTCACTCATCCACAATCTCCACTGGTTTTCATAGGCAGAAATTGTGGGGACTTCTTTTCTCAGCACTGGAACCCTGGGCTGCAGAGCCTGGTGTGGGACTGGGACCTCTCACTCCTCTAGGTAGGACATCCATAGCCAAGATATACCTCCCAATTTTTAATGGTCACAAACGAGTATGGGACCAACCCATTCCACGCCTCTACCAGTCTCAAGGAGGCTTCTTCTATATGTCCTTAGTTGTAGGACTTCTGTTTAGCTAGACTTCAGACTATACTCAATGACGATTGTTCCATTGTTTAGTTGTAATTTTGATGTGGTCATGAAAGGAGGCAAGCACAGCATTTACCTATTCTACCATCTTGACTGGAAAATTAAACATTCATTATAATTTGAAGTTTCCCAAAGATTTGACTTAGTCCTTCCAGATGTTTAGTTAATGGCAAAAAAAGAAGCAAGCTCCAAAAAGTTTCAACCAATAGCAAGTGTTCCTTTTTATTTTATATTGACCTGGGATGTCCATCTCAGGGCAAAAGTCCTTTAGCAGATGAGAGGTTCCTGAAATAAGTAGTTTTGTCTTCTTTCTTTCCTTCCTTCCTCCCTTCTTCCTTCCTTCCCTTTTATTTTTCTGTTAAGATTTATAATACAAATAATCCTAAAATAGTTAAACTTTGAATTGCTGTCCAAGGAAGGTTGTTTCTCATCTGGAACATTGATTGTGCGTCCTGGGTCACTGATGTTACATGAACTAGAATTGAGGAATTCTCAACCTCAACACTATTGACATTTGAGTCCATAATTCTTTGTTGTGGGGGGTATTCTGTGCATTGTAAGATGTTTAACAGCATCCTGGCCTCTCTACTCACTAGACGCCAGAACCTCCCCACCCCCGCCTCGTCTTTCTCCAGTTATATCAACAAAAACTATCTCCAGGCATTGCCAAATGTCCCCTAGAGGGCAAATGTTATCCTTGGTTGAGAACCACTGAGCTAGATCGAGACATTCTGTAGACATTTGAGAATGTCCATCTTCTTCAAGTTTAACCAAACCCAAAACAAAATGACAGAAAGCATTATATAACAGAATTATCTCTACCTAAAGTTTTTTTCAGAACTTTTAACAATTAGTGTCTACTTATTCTGTTGGAAACTAGTATTAATAATTGATTTAGTTTGAAATAATTATATTTAGTTATTTTGCACTTAACATATCAATATTAAATAATGTTTGCAAAGCATACATTTTTTAGAGGTTCTGCTCTTTGTCTCTTTGACAAAGCAGAATAAAATTTGCTGTTTTGGAGATTTTTCCATGTATGTGGCAGTCAGGAATATTAAATGCAAATATAAAAAGATCTCATTATGAAGGGGAGGGTTTAGTAAAATCCTGCCCAAAGAGGTGAATTAAATAGACTTTTAAGAATCCTGTGAGAAAAGAATTGTAACTGTATGAGGTAATTGATGTTAACTAAAGTTATCGTGGTAATGATTTCAAATATATCCATATATCAAATCCTTAGGTTATGTACCTTAAATTAATATGTTATATGTCAGTAATATCAATAAAACTTTAAAAAAAAGTGTCCTTTTCCATCTCAGGCATCTAGGACTCACTTAATGTGTTTATGAAGAGAGGAATGACTGCCTTCGTTTCCAAAGTAATATGTCCTGTCAATTCCTATTGCTTAGTGATCTTGATTTTATGTTAGCTGATAAGAGAAGAGGCGATATCTGGAAGGTAGCTTTGGGATGTGATTTTGGATTGCTCATATGGAAAATGAAGCAGCTGGCTCCAGATGTAGGGTAGAGGTGCTGGCTGCATGAACACAAGGGCCCCAAATCAGTTGGCCTCCTGTTTATCATTGTGCTGCTAGTTGTTTTATTGTCACTGAGACTCAAACAGTGACATGGGGGTGAGGTAGGAGCATGGAAATATGCTTTGTAATTTGAGCCCCCTTTACCAACTATTCTGGTGGGATTTCCATTTCAGACTTCCTGTCAAAAAAAGTAGCCAGGTGTAAAATAACAAGCTTTTGGGGGTAATTCACAAATAACAGTAGGTGGGACCAAGCTTACCGTTTGGGTGACTCATGCTGGCTTTTTGTCCCACCAACTTATCTGTCTGAAAAATCCCCCAGATTGAGGTCTGGTGGCAATCTATATTTCTTTCACTTACCAGGATGCTCATTTAAAAAAATGGTGAACCCTGATGGGGCCACCCACTGCAGGGAGGCGGTCTTCACTTGAGAAACACCACACGTCAGATTGAGTGTCTGGCCTTCCTCCACAGTGATGGTTTCTGTGTGGTTAGTCAGAAAGGCTCCTGCAGAGGAAGAGAATTGGGGACAGTCAGAGTGGCACAAGCCACACCACTCCTAAGCTGAGACCGGGACTTAGTCTCAACCCAACCTCGTTCATTTATTTGATCATTTATTACACATTCCTTATAGAAACAAAACATAAGTCAACACCAAAAAAAAAAGTGAGGAAAGGAGAGAGCACTGTGTGTAGGAACAGTAAAGACATCTCTTGAAGGAGGTCTGAAGGAAGAGGTGAGGTCTTGATAGGAAAAAATGGGGAAAGTTGAACAACATCTTTTGAGCACTTGTTTTCTCATATGCCAGGAACTGTGTCAGGTCATGTTACCTATATTT
>NW_017732555.1:37636-45249 GCF_001890085.2 Hipposideros armiger
AAGTTTCATGAGGTAATATTTTTATTATGTGCTTTGCAGGCTGATGTTTATGTTGTTATTTACTAGCTGTGAAACTTGGGCAGGTTATCTAACGTCTTTTAATTTCAATTTTCTCACATGTAAATTAAGGATAATAATACCTATCTCAGTATCTTTGCTAGAATTAAATATAATTAACACAAATTACCCAGCACTGTGCATTGCAAAATAAATATATTTATCTCTTCTCTATAAAAATAATATTTGAATATATTCTAAAAGACTCATCTTAGGTTTACCGTAAGACATGGTTATTGCTGTTTTTATTTAAAAACTTTTTTGTGTGAGGTATTTTTATGAGACAATAACTTGAATCCTGAAAAAGTTAAGATCAGTTAAAGGTTTCAAGCTTTGAAATAATTGAAAGTGGTCTAAATGTATTTTTTTAATGTATTCACTATTCTTTAAGCCACTTATTAAAGAAATTAATATTATTTATTACCAAAATTAAATGTTTATCAAGTGCCTCAGTGTACAGGGACCAAAAAAGAAAGCATGAATTGAAGTGTATAAAATAAAAAATTGAAGTACTAAATAAAATAGGAAATCTAGTTTTTTTAAATAGCGTGTTTCTGATGTAGTTCTTTGGTAGGTGCAAATTTAGAAGGATAGGTGCCTTACCTGAAACATTAACTCCAGGTTCTATATTTGGAAACAAACAAAAAACAAACACACAACAAGCAAGCAGTATGTTTATTTGTGGTTTCCTCTGCAAGAATCTGATACAAGTTGCAATCAGAACTTCAGGGACACCTACACCCTGTCCCTACTTTTGGGGGATAATTTGACCTGCACTCAATAGGTAACTGAGCCTTATAATGCTACATTAGAATTAAACATAAAAAGTCAAATTGGAAAATTATAATAAAATGTAAAGTGTAACTCATTCTTAAGAAATAAGCACAAAGTTTTCATTGGGCTCATTATTATCTCTGAACTAGTTAAGAGTTGTACAGCACTTTGTCATTTTCAAAGTGTTTTCACATTTGAAATTTGATCCTTATAACAATCCGGGGAGTTTTGTAGATCAAACATTGTTATCATTTTCATTTCAAGACCTAGAAATTGAGTTTCAGATAAATTAAATTTTGTGACTAAGGTTTATACAGCAGGAAGTTTTTAAAATGCAGAACTGATGCTCTTTCAACTGGTACCTCTTAAAAGAGATCCACTAAGCTTGTTAGATTTTGCCATAATATAGATCCCACAGAGACGCACAATGATTCTTTTTATACTCTTTAGTAATTAAACAAGAGATTAAATAAATGTAGTAACATCCCTCAGTGTGCAATTTTTGCGTAGCTTGGAAATTAGCAAGTTTACCTGGACTGTCTTCTGTAGTAGGTCCTCTAAGAACGCAGTTGACTGATTGGTAGATTTGGCAAAACATTAGGTCAACTGAGCATCAAAAAACATTAGCTTTAAGTCCTTACCTTGTAAGGGGAACCAAGCCAGCAAGCTGCAAATTCTCCACCACATATTGTGCTGTGCTGCTGTCACACTTTGTCAACTTCCTTTAGATTCTGAAACAAATGGAGCAGAGTGGTTTCTCTTGAAGGGGGAGAGGCGGTAGCTCTGTGACCTCATGTGTCTCAACTCCTCCATAAGCTCNAGAGACAGAGAGACAGAGAGAGACAGAGAGAGAGAGAGAACTTACAAGGCATTAGTTACCCTGAAGCCTATCCCACTAAGTGAAGACTCCTGATATGACACTTCTCCAGGTTACCACAAAGCTAAAGCTAGTTAGAGCCAGTATGGTCTTATTACAAATTAAAACAAAAAAATAATCTTAAAACTTAGAATTGGAAACATGACTTCGCAAAGAGGCATGATTTTAAAAAAATGTTTTAATGATTCTGACACTTACCAGTACTAGTGGGCCACTGTGGGTCTTGAGAGGATGGAGAGATTTTCTCCAGGGCATCTGAAGCTGTCTCTTGATCAGGAACTAGGAAAGGAGAAAAACAAAATTCTGCAACTATGGAGAGCAATTTTATCCACATTTTACTCAGTACAGTAGGTTGGAGAATGTATCTGGCTGCTGCCTGCTTGTGGAGGTTTTGCAAAAACCTTAGAACTGTGTGTTCTGCAGCTCTTGTGCTGGTTTGTGAATCTGTAACCTGCTGATTGTCCATCTGCTAAGCTGCCTGGCTTTGAAGTACAGCATGCTGGACCTCTGTGGACCTCTGTGGATTTGGCAGTCGTAGGCAAAGGGTATTTGCTGTCTCTGCCTGTATCCATCTACCTGTCAATCTCTCTGTCTGTCTTTCTGCCTATCTATCTACCAGTTCACATATCTGCTTATTCATTTGTTAGGTGGCCTTGGAGTCAGGCTCAGACAGGGTTGAATTCCAATACTGTTACTTCTTTGCTGTTGAGTGAGTTTGAACAAGGTGCGTAATCTTTCAAATGTTACCTGTAAAATGAAGATACTAATATTAACAGCATTTACCTCTAGGAGTTTTTTATGAGAATGAATGAGTTACTTCATACAACATGTTTAGCACAACACTTGCTATTTATTAAGCCCAATGCTTACAAATTTATTGTGTANTTAAAAAAAAATACTGAGAGACAGAAGAGAAGTTATATACATTGAATCAATGATAGAATAAAGCAACATGCCCTGATCCCATCCTTTGGGCCAGAAGTTGAAACTTAGAAATTTTGCCAATGTTCTTCCCTTTGGTAAAATGATTATCTAGATAGGAAGCCTGCGTTTTGGGAGATGGGATTGGCAAGCTTTACCTGTAGCCTGTTTATAAATAAATGTCTCCCATTTAAAAAATGTATATATCATTGTCTCTTTCTTGGGCTACATGCTTATTAATTAAATTATGTCATTTAATTCTTACAATGTCTTAAAAATTGTAATGAAATATAGTATGGCTTTTTGACATAGGCTAAAGAATTGTATCTTCTAAGATTAGTATTTGCTCTTGCTGTTGAGAATTAAGTATCAGTCTGCTTACCAGACTGACCACAACTATAGATGCTTGAGTTTCAGATGGAAAAGGCTGTGTTTAAGGCATAGAATATTCATAGTTTTCTCAACTCTTTGCTTCAAGCCTTGGCTTTACAGGCCTATTTGTCTTTCAGTGTTATCATGTAGACTCCATGTTTGATTTAGAGACAGGAAATCATTGCAGAAAGGAAGAATAGTCTAAATGAGAAGCCACAGATTCACACTGCCTCAGCTGTAGTGCTTAAAAACAGTGCTCAATATGTCTAGGTCATGTTAAACGGGGGAAGGAGAGGAGTGCTGTACCTAAGTTTTGATGGCAAATCTTCTAATGAAAAGTTCCCATGATCCTCTGATTGCCATTGAAAAACTAAACTGGAGCTCTTCTTTTAAATTGTTTTTCAACTAAGTTTGGAGTCAAACTTTCACCTTCTTTGTCAGAAGGATGGGGTGTGGGTATTTTCTTTGCTCACCACTTCCTTCCCTACAGGCTTTAAAAACGTGTATATCCTTATTTACCCTTAGTCTGTCTTCTGTAGACACTGAGTGCTGTGTGCCTACGTCTTAATTCTCCCTATCTGAGCTTTGGAGTTCCACTTAGCAAACTGGCTTTATGTGGCTTCGAAATACTAAGTATACAGAGCTTGGCAATGAATGACTGTAGTGTCTCTCCTGGGAGGTCATCACTGATCCCTGGTAGATCATGTTCACTGAGTGGGACTTTCAACTTCTGGGCTTGGTCGTTACCTCCATGACTAGACTCATTCATCCATGGACAGCATGTATTAAGAGGCTGTTCATTGAGTTTGGGCTATTGATTGTGACTGATTTATATATGGAAATGGAGCCTGGACCTTCACCATCAACTCCGCCCCCAACACCATGAACTAATTGTCCTATCAATGGAATGGCTTCACTCCAAAGTACGCGTGACCAACCCTCATGCAAAAGGGCAAGCAGCAGTTCAGCCACCTACAGAAGTATACATAAATAAAACCTGTGACGTTCTTAAGATTCCTTGGTTTTTTTCCCAAGGTTTTGAGAGTTGCAGTGTGTGATCTCCACTTTTACTATATGTCCATCATAGTAGACTGGAGAAAGAATAAAGTATTCTTTCTTTTTCTTACCTTAGTCACCCAAATTATTGCATATGGTAAATTTAAAAACTCCAAAACAGAGCAAGCCTGTCTTGCAGGAACCCTAAACTAGACATGTCCAATTGGAACTCATTATTTCTACGGCTCCCTAGGCTTCACACATACTTAACACATATATCACCTGCTCTTCTCGTGTTTCCTTGTATCGATTATTGTTATCACCAGTCTCTGCATACCAGATATTTGAGAGACTCCTTAGTCCCCTCTCTCTCCAAAATATCTCTTTAATCAATTTATTCCTCTTTTTTTCACTACTATTACAGACTTAGTTGAGACATCATTTTTCTTTCTTGGATTATTGCAATAACATCCTTTTAGTCTCTCCTCCCTCTAATTTATCACCCTTGTCTGCTTCTAGAATTACATTTTAAAAGCATAAACTTGATCATGTGTATTCCTTCATTAGAATATTTGTTAAGTTCCCGTTGCTTGTAAGAATCAGGCCAAAATTCCAGATAACTTGACTTCTATCTTCTCCAGTATCATTTGCTGATACTCCCTTCCAGATGCTTCATGCAGAGAGCCATTTGCTGTTTTCAGAAAGTTCCAGGCTCAAGAAGATACTTTGCTTTGGCCCATTCTGTTCTCTTGGCTTAGACTGCCTTTCTTATCTCTTTAAAGAAACTCTACACCACTTTTGTCAAACCTGCCCAACCAGTCTTTAGGCTCAGTCCTCCCAATAATTACCTAGTATTCTCTCCTCCNCAACACTTCCAAAATGTAATGTAGGCTAATAGACAGCCCAAATGAAAAGATGAAGGAGAGTTTTACCCTGAAGGGAAAGAGATTCATACTATTTATTTGCTGAAAACAAGAATACAAACAAAGCAATTTTGTGGGATGATTTGAAAAATGTTTTTAAGTTATTTAGATATTGAACCAGTTATTTTTCATTTCTGGAGAAAACATGAGAGAATATTGACTTAAATTATAGTCAGTCAAAGGATTCAAATTAGCTGTAAGGAATGATTTTTTGAGCAAGGTGTAGTTTAAATAGCAAGAGAGGTTGTTAAGGGGTTTGAAAAACAATGCAAGTAAAATGTAGATTTATTAATCTTGGCTAAGTTAAATGTGGGTCTATATGAAGGCATTTGAAGATAAACTAGATGAACCCTTAGAAGTCTTTCTATACCTAGAATTCTAATTCTATGGGCTCTGATGCTAAATGTCCTTGTCTCTTTATCTCAACTAACAAGCGATTAAGGAGTGCCAGCTATGTGTAGAATATTGTGCTTGGAGCTACGTAAAACACAACCCCTATGATTTAGGGCACAGCTCTCCAAACATGTCAACAAATACATTAACAAAAACAAACAGAAGTAAGCTATGTATGCCAAAATTTAGATCCATATGTGTTAATGTAATAATGTGTTCAGGGATTCAGAGGCAGTCCTGAGTTTTTTAGGAAATTTTTCAATGGAGATATTGACATTGAAGGAGAAGTAAAGAGAGGAGTGATGAAGACTTTCCTTTCCTCAAGGCCAGTTAGGATCAACAAGGGCAAGGCAATCAAAATAGGATAAGGTTTTCAGAAAAAAAAAAAGTATATTCTTGTCAGGACTTTACAGAGACAGAACTGCAGAGGGAGGTGTAGAGTACACCCTGCATTGCAGACTATGGGAAGTCACAGAGCTTTTCTGAACACAGGTGTAAAAAGTGCAAAAGAATGTTTTGATAGAAAGGTGCTAAAAATGAATCACAAGAGGAGAAACTGGTTATAATGCTGCATGCAGGAGATGATGAGGGGCTGGATCAGGGTGGTAGCAGTGATAGTGGACAAAACACCTGAGAGGGAAGACTGTCAAGTCCCTGGAAACTGACTTATTTTATATGTGTGTATATAAACATGCACACGCACACACATGCACTTGCACACATAGTAGTGAAGGATGATGCCAATGTTTGAGCCTCTGTGATGCTTTAGACACACTGATTTTGTGGGGAGAGACACTGTTCAGTTTTCAGTGATGTTGAGTTTGAGGAGATGGCAAAAAATTCATCTAGAAANGATTGCACATGGTATTTTTAAGTCCATATGTTAATATCTTTTAAAAAATCAAATATGAAATTCACTGATGCATATAAAAAATCTGAATGCATTATTGTAGTTTAATTTTTAAGACGTCTTGTTACATAAACAATATACTCATAAACCTTACATGAACTACATAGACATTTCTGCTATGAAATAGCATATGTGTTGGTAGAAAAAAACACATTGCCTTCAGCAAAATTTTGTACTATAAGTAACAGGGCTTATGGGAAACCTCTTGGGTGACCTCTCAAAGCCTCTGCAACTCTGTACAGAGACTGAAGGGGCTCCAGCGGGTAACCTTTAAGTGAGCACAACTGATATAGTTGAAAAGCTGGATTTGAGGGCACGAAGGAAGGAAGGATGGAGGTGGATATAAGAGCCTGGGAGAAAGTGAACCTCCACGAGCAGTGGCAAGTCCCTGGGGATGGACCTTTCTGGGGAGGGAGTCCTGAATGCAGGTGCTCACTTTAGACTTTCTTAAACAAGCAGAGTTTCTGCTTGTGCAGCAGCTGAGCTGAGAGCTTTTCATTTCCTGCTAAAGGTTGTCCTTCTACTGTTTTAGTTAATTTTGCCTAGGAAAATTGGCATAGGAAGCAACACAACTTATACATTATATTCACGTCATTCTCCTACTTGCCAGTCGAGTATGACGTGATTGATGTTATAAAAACATGGGTTGCAATACAACAGATTATATGTAGCTTACACACATTTTCCCCTCCCACCCCCAGTTTTCACCCAGTCTGCTCTCCCTGTTAGTACAGCTAGTCTTCCTTTCTATCTCACACCCTACTAGGTCAAAACAAAAAAAAGGAGAGGTGTTGTAAAAGACACGCTTCCTACAAAAACCTCGATAAAACTAGTAGAAACTAGTAACAAAACTCGCTGCATTTCTTGCAACCTCTTGCCAGCTATAGTAGAATAAGGTAATTTGCATGGAGGAAACAAAGGGTTGGAAGGTATAAGATTCTTGCTTTACTCTAATTCTAGCTTCTGTCTACCGGATCTTTGTCAAGATCTCTTTCCTTCTCCCTCTCCCTCTCCCTCTCCCATTCCTTTCAGACTCTTTTCATTTTCTTCACGTATTTTGATTGAGGAATTGCAATGAAGTCATCCAAAAAATATGAAACATCTCTGCCTGAGTTAGTTAAGCCTTGTATTCATTTATTCCATACACATTTATCAAACACTCCATTTGTGCCAAGTTCCTGTGCTAGGATCTGGGGATACACATTGAGTAAATCCAATTATTCACCACCTGAAGGACATTGTGGTAGCTAAATCAACACACCAAAAATGACAGTGTGGCGTGGAAGTATTTCATTGGTAAAGATGTATATAGGATACTCTGGAGCACAGGAGGGACTTATAATCCAGAGCTGTGCCGGTGTGGTCAGTGAGGAGTCAGGGACGGCTTGCC
>NW_017732555.1:46579-47554 GCF_001890085.2 Hipposideros armiger
TATCCCCCCCAAAAAGGAAATTTATAAAAAAATAAATTGGCTTTACTGCCAATTTGGCACATATATTTCTGTTCATTATTTCTTCAAGCTTTAAATTAAAAAAAATTTTTTTGAGGATGACAATTCTTATCAATGAAAATACTTTTATAAACATAAGACTACCATGGGGTTAGAAATTATGACTAGCAAATATAATGCATTTTACTGCATTATTTAAACCTTAAAAAGGGAAAAAAACAAGAAAAGAGTTTATTTCCTTGTGATAAATTTCAAGTATTAGGAAAAGTGCTTTGGAGAGCTCTGGGAGTTAATTGGTGCAGAACTTTTTAGTTTGTCCCATTCCTAGGTCATTAATTTCAATCTAGCTTCTGGCATTATAACCCAGAATTACTGTATTGTATTCATTCTGACTTTCATGGGAAAACAATTTGCTTGAGTTCTAATGGAAAAATACCCATGTAATCAGGTAATGCTACAATGGACAACAAAGAGTCAATTAAAAGAGATCGTGTTTTCAAAAAAGCATTGAGACATAATGCCAGAATTCTGCTTAGGTTGGGCCATTTGGAAATATTCTCATCTAGAAGATCAACCCATAATTGAGTCATAAGGGTATTCGTAGACATGCTTGAAATGACAACAGAATTTCTTCTAAGGTTAAGCAGCAACTAAGCCAAGACTTTGAATCTAGTACTATCTAACTTCCATTGTTTACATAACCATTTCATTATGATTCTTGCTTTACTCTAGTTCTTGTGCATTATCTTGCTTTCCACAGACTGAAGTTTCTAGAGGGCAGTTACTATGCTTTATATTTCTCTAAAATTCATTCCTTAAGGAACTATCACAGTGTGAGCTTGAAAAGTAATGGTTTAATGCCAGCTTTCATGATGACAGTAAAATGCAGGCAGTGGACAGATATCTTTGCTCTCGTGTTGTTAATAAGAATACTGAGAGACAGGGCCGGCCGAGTGG
>NW_017732555.1:51079-67243 GCF_001890085.2 Hipposideros armiger
TCTTTTGAAGGGGGAGAGGCGGTAGCTCTGTGACCTCATGTGTCTCAACTCCTCCATAAGCTCTGGAAGCCCCCTTCTTAGTTAGCTGCCCCCAAAACACCTCCTGGTGGAACATTTAGTGGATCACATGTGTCATCTCGATTGTAGAGTGATGTGAGTGATGTGTTGGTGGCACAAATTATTCTACCACAAGTGGGTAGTACTGGTAAGTCAACTAGTTGCAAGGCTTTGGGGGAGGAGGGCTGGGAGAGATATTAAAATGTCCCTGTGTAGTGATGTCACCTTATTTTTACTTTTCTAGTTTATTAAACAATTATAATTAGGCAATTTTTGCTGAGCCCTTAGGAATATTTTATATTTCTAACTCTGGCAACAATTCATAATGGTTATCAGGAGCAGAATTAATTCATTCATATATTTGCTCATCTAAAAAAATTGTATTATATATCTACTCACCCATCATCCATCCATTCACCCACCCATCTCTTTATTTATTCAGCCATCTAGTAGGCATTTCTCCAAGATATGATCAGATATGAAAGATAAAGTTTTGTTTTTAGGAGAATGTGATCTAGTAAGGGTGACAATATACAAATGAACAATTTTGGTATTTAGTTCTCAATAATTGGACATATTGAGATAGACTTGATTTTCTTTTTCCACAGACACAAAGCCGAATAGTAATAGACTTATGTTTAGAAGACAGAGGCTAATCTGTAGCTTTTGGAAAATTGTAAAGGAAATAATGTTTACTAATTGACATGAGTGTTAATATTCTGTAAATGTGTCGATAACTTGGGTGGGGCAAATTTTATCCATCAAAAATGTCTTTCAAATATTTTACCAGTTTCAACAGGTAGAAAGGTAATAAAGAGAGGAGAGAAAATAGAGTTTTCTTGCAGATTGCTAGGGTCAGCCCCAGATTGATTAAATCAGAATCTCACTTGAATGAGGAGCCATCTGTATGTTTAACAAGCTCTCTAGGTATCATAAGGTAAGTTTGACAACACTGATAGTGGGGATATTCTGGAATAGAAACCAAGAGATGTGGGATCTAGCCATGAATCTGTTATCAGCTAGTGTGGCTAGGGTCAAAGAAGGTTCTCCTAAATGCTTGTTGATTATATTGAAATATATTGAGTAGGGCATGAGTAGGTTGCATTGTACCAGTTTTTTAAATAAAGAATTAAGGAGTTTGCCTGAGGTGACAGAGTGAGTTTGTAGCAGAGCTGAGAATGCAAACTAAGACTTTTGAGTCTTTGGTCTGCTTAGGTTTTTCCCCCATAAAATCGTCTCCAGTGACTCCAGTTTTTATATTTAAGGCTCCATGAGTGTCTAAACATTTAATTTTCCTGCCAATGCTGTATCCTTGCTTTAGGGTGACCTTTATTTTTATACCCTCTCTCCTGCCCCCTTGAGAAAGCCCAAGGAAGGTGCATGCATATAAAGGTGTTTCTTTGGGCCTCTCATGGAAGGTGTGAATTACCCATGGCTTGTTAAACAATTTCTCACATTTTCACCTAGAAGAGTGCTATTCTTATAGGATTTTTTAATACTTCTTGTTGAAGCACAGGAGGAAAGGGCTTTACTTCCAATAGTGTCACTTGTGACGTCATGGAGCCAGCAACATGTCCGGACTTAGATATTGGTTGATTTTTCATATCTTGAGCTTAACATATAAACTTGAATGTATGAGGAGGTCAAAAATAAATTTTATAAGAAACAAATGTAAAAATGTCATCATGGGACTTTTCATTTTAAGCTAGCGGGGAAAAAAATGTTGTACCAGTTCTGTACTAAATTCAGGTAAGGGGTCTGGAGAAGGATCACTTTGCATTTCTGTTTTCCAGTTGTGGTTTTCTGTAATTTTCTCTATTGGATAAAAATGTACAGAAACATAGGTGAAAACAGAATGAATACAGGACTCAGGTGCCCAGAGAATGAAATATCCTGAGATCGAAACCTAAATTTACAGTGTAGTCTATCCCAAATCTATTGATTTGATGTGATTTTAGTACAATACCTGTGAATGGATTCATATGAAATTTGCCAGGTGTTCATTTAACTGCAGGCAGATTTTCTGTTTACTTTCCATTCTGTTTCTAAAACACAAATTTGATGTTAGTCTCTATTCAAAAACTTTCAGTGGTTTCTTTTTGCCTGAAGGTTATAGTCCAAACTCTTTAGCAAATCATTCAAGGCCATTCACACCCTGGCCCCAACCTACATTTTCATCCTTTGCCACCACTCCCCAATATATACCCATAGAAAATTCTTGTTATAGTGCAAGCATATAGTACATTTTTATAATTGTAGTCATACTGTGTTACAGTCCACACTGACCTCTTTGCCAAAAATGGCCTTCTCTTTCTGGGGAGAGTCTATTCATCTTCCAACACCCAGATCAAATGTGGCACTTCTCAGAGAGTAATAGTAGCTAGTGATTAAGAACATGGATTCTGGGGCCGGCCGAGTGGCTCAGTTGGTTAAGAGTTGGCTTGGGAGCGTGATCTATGAGCAGTAGGGCTGCTGATTCGGATCCCACATGGGCCAGTGATGCTGCGTACTCTACAGCTAAGATGCTGAACAACAGCTCCACCGGGAGCTGGGCTGCCATGAGTGGCCGGCGATGGCGTAGGCTGCAGCCCCTGCTGCAGTGGGCTGCCGTGAGCTACCGTGAGTGGCCGGCAACCGGTGTGAGCTGCCATGAGCCGCCATGAGCGGCCGTCCAATGACCGGTGACTGACTGCCTCAGCCGGGAAGAGCACAATGATAATACCAACATGGGCCAGTGAAGCAGCGTCCTCCACAATTAGATTGAAGAACAAAAGGACAGCAACTTGTCTGTTCCCCTTCCCTGATTCCCCAATGCTGTTTCCCTCCCCCAATTTCCCAACAAAATCTTAAAAAAAAAAAAAAAAGAACATGGATTCTGGGACCACAGCCTCTGTTTCCTCATCTGTGAAATGGATATAATGACAGCACCCACCCATATGGTTGTTGTGAAAATTAAAAACTTTAATGTACTTAGTGCCTGGCACATAGTAAATACTAGATGAGTTAGCTGTTACTATCCTCTATATTCCCAGAAAAAAAATCAGTTATCTACTTTTTTTTTTTGCCTCCATAATGGTTTCTTTTTATTATCCTGGCTTTTATTTTGATTTGCATTATGTTTAGTTGAATATGCATCTGTCTCCCTTGCTAGAGTCTGAGCTCCCTGAATGCAGAGTTTGTTTTTTATTTACTTTAGGGTTCCTAAAGCCTGACACAGACACTTTCATACTACAGTTGTTTTTAAAATAGCTTTATTGAAGTATAATTAACATTATGAACTGTGCATATTTGAAGTGTACAATTTGATAAATTTTGACATGTGCATACAACTATGAAATCATCATCACAATCAGATAGTGAACATATATCCATCATTCCCAAGTTTCCTCTTGCCTGTTTTAATCCTTCCTCTGTCCCTCCCTACTTTCATTGATCTGCTTTCTGTCATTATAGATTAGTTTTAATTTTGTGGAATTTTATCTAAATGGAATCATATAGTATCTATTTTCTTTCATTTGGCTTCTGTCACTCAGCATGATTATTTTGAGGTTCATCTATGATGTAGCCTGTGTCAAGAGTTCATTCCTTTCTATTGCTGAGCAGTATAGTGCAGTATATGAATATACCACAGCTTTTTTACCCATTCACCTGNACTGATATTGAACTCAGGGAAGTGATACTTTTAAGAGGGTCAGAGCTATTCAAATATGTGACATTTTGCATAGAGACATAATGAATGCTCTGTTACTACAGGTGTTCAAGCCATATGTGGCTAAATCAGCACTGTCCAATAGCACTGTAAAGCAAGTCACACGTGTAATTTTAATTTTTCTAGTAGCCATGATCAAAAAGTTTAAAAAAAGGCAGATAAAATTAATAATATATTTCATTTAACTAGTAGATCCAATATATTATTTTTAGATATATCATATTCATGTGTGTGTGTGTGTGTGTGTGTGTGTGTGTGTGTGTGTACTGAGTCTTCAGAATTAGGTGTGTATTTTATCCTTACAGCACATCTCAAGAGGGACTAGCCACATTTTAAGTGCTCAATAGCCATATTGTGGCTACTGTATTGGATAGAACAGGGCTAAATAACCACTCAGAATTAAAGAGGAGATTTAATCTGAGCACACATTTATGGAATGAATTGAGTAGATAGTTAATCTGGATAATTATAAGTTCCCTTCTAGCTCTGATATGTATTGAGTCTACATATTTTAATAAGCATCTTCTATGTTAGCTGTATAATATTTTTTTGCTTCCAATAACTTTTTAATCAGAATGCTTAGGAAAAAAATTACTAACATTATAGTTAAAGGAAGTTGAGTGCATTGTTTCAAAGTAAGAATGGGGCTGAAACAGTCTATTATATTCAACCCTTGATTGGCCACTCCTAGAGTATGAACTCCTTGAGAGTAGGGACCTGGTCTGTCAAGTTGACAGATGTGTCTCCAGTACCTAGAACAGTGCCTGGCACACAATAGGTGCTCAGCGAATGCTTATTGAATGGATAGATGGATGGATGAATGAATGAATGAATAAGCTCTCTATTTTGTATTTTTTTGTAAATAGAAGTTTCTAAAATTTAATTCCAATTCCTGGAGTTACTCTAGTTTCTACTGGTTATGCACTCTTTCATTATACTTTCTGGAAATTCACATCCCATGTTTACTGCAAAACAAACAATCACTTATTTGAGTGACAACACTTATCAAATAGATTGTACAGCGTCTAACAGTAAAGCTTTCATTGACAGAGCTTTCCCTTTTGCTAGCCAATTGTTTCAGCATCAGGTTCTCTGCCTGCTCACCTTTTTTCCATACCACATGTGCTTTCCGAAGCTTCATTATGAAGAGCTGGACAATAATGAAGAGTATGAAAATGAGGAAGGACACAAGAGTGAGCAGTATTATGCCACTTTTCTTCCTCATCAATCCTAAGTACTGAGGATTTGCTCCTGTAAGGAAAACGAAAGGATTTTAGACAGTTGGAGGGTTTTTTATGTCCATGAGGAGTGTACNAAAGTTTCTTAATCCAGTCATCTACCGATGGGCATTTTGGTTGTTTCCAAGTCTTAGCTATTGTGAATAACGCCGCAATGAACATAGGGGTACACTACATGGTAATATCTTAATTCAGAAAAAAAGTTCAAAGTTAGCAGGAGTAGTTAAATTAAATACTGGTCCTTAGTTGTCATTTGGGGTATATACTCTGATGTGCCACTCAGATTCTCTCTTGATCCCCAGTGGCTGGAAAAATTGGGCATGTCAGCTGGGTTCCTCTCTGAGAATTGCGTTCAAAGGAAGAGAACCATCTCACTCATGGTCACAACTCCTGCATGGGGCACCCAGGAAGGGACTTAAAGGTCCTGTCCCCTTGCCTCAAAGTAGAACAACTCTGAAAAAGGGAAAAGTTCCAGCTCCAGAGCTCCTGCAAGATCTCAATCAGATGAGGCTTTTGTTGCAACTGCATCTCAGTTCAGCTCCTCTCGGCCTGATCGTGCTTCCTTGGTAAGTATTGTCCCCAAGAGCACTCTCCTATAAACTCTAGCACATAAATCTCCATCTCAGCATCTGACCCAGGGGACTTGACCCACAATAGCACTTGAAACAGGAGTGTGTCAAATGAGTGGGTGAATGAAAGAATGAATGAACTCTTCGTTTGAGATATAAACACTGACCTTTTTGCTCTGAAACCCAAAAGGATGTTTGACTTACAATTCTACCAGAACATTAAAGGAGATCTTTAAATTTCACTTTGGGCAATGATAAGTACATCTTTTTCACCCACAGGTGTGATATTCAACTGGTCACAAACCCTGACAAATGTCAAGAGAGTCCACTGGTCCGTGGCGGAAATGCTGCAAGGCACACTTGTGAATGACATGCATTTGTGGTTTTCATGGTCCTGCCCCCTCTCTCATCACTTTGCAGCATATAGGGGGTTCAACAAGGAAAAGCAGCTGATGTGGCTGCTAGTGGGGTGGACGGAAAAGATGAAGTTGAAGGGTAGTGGTCAGGGAGTGACTATTTCTCTATTTCTAATGGAAAAGTGTCAACTGACCACATTGTATGTGGGAGGCCTTGCAATTGACAGCCAATTTGGTGTTCTGATCTTCATTTCATGAAATCCTTATACTATGTTTTAGTACTAATTAGGAAGTAACATTTGATGGGGTGGAGGCATGGGGACAGATTTTGGAGAAATAAACACACATCTCTATGTCCCATCATCACTTTGGTCAATGTAGATTGTCAGGGAGAAAAAATTGAAAAAGGAGACATTTATTAAGTAGGTGAAAGGCTGTTTTAGGGGTACAAAAGATAGGGGATTTTCCCATGTGTAGAAGCCACTGGGGTTTTCGTTGTAATTATGAGAGAGGCCTAAACTTTCTTCTTGCCCTTTCATGGCTCCTGTGAAGAATCTGTGGCCTTTCCCAAGACCAGGGCAAGAGGGGGCCTTCCCTGCATTTCCCAGCAGATGCCTCGGATGGCTAGTTCACACCCACAGCTGAGATTCTTTGAGCATTATTGTGGACTTACATGAAGTGGCTATGGAGTTTCTAAGCTAGAGCAGCAGCATTTGTAATTAGTTATTGATTGAGAAAAAGGCTTCCTAGAAACAGCAAAGCTTAGTGGGATGAGTATGAGCATAGGAGGCAGACAGGCTCAGACTTGTTTCCTGGTGCCTGTCACTAGCAGCCGTGCGACCATGAACAGGCTACTTTGCCTCTTGGTATCAGTTTCCTATTCTGTAAAACAGGGAGAATGATTACAGCATAAGGTGACTGAGAGGTATGAATTAAATATGGTACCCAGAGTTCCCAGCGGTATATAGACCCTCCAACAATCTGCAGACCTCAGATGGCTGGGGCCACATGTCATCCCTACCATGATAGGTTAGAGGTGTCTGGAGAAGGACTGGAACAATAAGCTTTCATTCTTACGGCTTCTACCTAGAATTTAAGCTAACTAAATGGATCATTCTGAAAACAGAACCCAAGTAAGACCTGATTTACTTGGGTAAATCAGAGGGAAAATGTGGTCTGGTGGGAATGTAACACAGATCAGCAAGTGCAAGCTTCAGGTCTCGGATCTCTCCCGGGAAAAGGGACTTCCCTGTGTCTTCATCTGCAAATGAGAGGAAGAGAGCAGTGGTTTCCAAGCTGTGTTCTGAAGTACCCAAGTATCCCCCAGGTACCTCAGGGTTCTGGGATATATTCCTTAAAATTTTTCTAAGAAAATATTTTAACCTATTAATCCAGGCTCTGGAACCAGGCTGACATGGCTCAAATTTCAGCTCTCACACATGTGACTTTGGGCAAGTTGTTGAATGTTTCTAAGACTCAGCTTCTTCTATTGAAAGTTGGGAATAATAATACTATCTGCTGAATAAGTTTGTTGAGAAGATTAAAGAAGTTTACACATGTAAAGAAAGCCCTTAGAAAAGGGTGCAATTACTTTCTCTCTCTTTCTCTCTCTCTCTCTCTCTCTCTCTCTCAATAAATACTAGCTGTCACTTTCCCAGCCACTGGACACTACTAATCTATTAATTTGTTATGGCAGGTAAACTAGTTTCTATGCCAGACTAGAACAAAATCCTAGAACAAAATCCAAATGCTTCATCCTGGTCTACAACAGAGGTCAGACAACTTTTCCTGTAAGAGCCAAGTAGTAAATATTTTAGGGTTTGCAGGCCATATGGCCTCTACTACTGGCTTTTTCCCTTGTATCCTAAAAGTAGCCATAGGTGATATGTAAATGAATGAATGTGGCTGTGTGCCAATAAAACTTTATAGCCATGATTATCATTCATAAAAAATATTGTTCTTTTGATGTTTTTCAAACATTATAATTGTAAAAAACATTCTTAGCCTGTGGGCCGTACAAACACGGGCTCTAGGCCAGATTCAGCCTGTGGACAATAGTTTGGCAACTCCTGGTGGACAGGACCCAGAGTTTTTGGGTCTGTCTGCCTCTCCAGCCTCATTCCCCTCCCTTTCTGCCATGCTTACTAAGCTTTCTTGATCCCTTCTGTTCTAACCCAGCTGGCTCCTTTCCACTTAGGGGCTTCTGTACTCATTCTGGCTTTCTGGAACCCTTTTCATTTAGCTCTTCACCATGACCAACTTCTACTCAGCCTTTAATGTCAGTTGAACTGCCACCTGCTCAGGGACATCACACCTGACCATCCTATCTAAAGTTGTAACCCCTCCCCCCCGCCCACCCTGTCTCACATCGCTCCCAAAATTACTATCATACAACCCAGTTTTTTCCCCCTAAACAGCATTGATCAGCATCTGTAATTACGTATCGTATCTATTTACATGTTGATTTTCCATCTCTCCACTCCATAAGAGCAGGCAAATGGTTTTCTTATTTGTCATGGTAGCTCCAGCCTGCCACCCTGCTAGGAACATAGTGTTCAATCAATACCTTTCATACAATGAGTTAATAATAACTGATCTTCTTACCTTGTAAATTGTGATGAGGACAAAATAAGAATGCGTTTTTAAAACTATAAAGAGTTATACAAAGGGAAGGTACTAAGGGAGCCTCTCAGACAAACCACAAAATTCAGCCAACACACACACTTTTACCATTGTCCTGTTATTACAGAAGCTAACTTGTGGGGAGAATAGTCAAGTCNTCACGCTGGCTGCTGGCTACACACGGTAGCCCATGGCAACCCACTGCAGCAGGGGCTGCAGCCTACGCCATCGCCGGCGACTCACGGCAGCGCAGCTCCAGGTTGAGCTGTTGTTCAGCATCTTAGCTGTGAGGGCAGTGTCACTGGCCCTCATATGTGGGATCCGAACCGGGGCCCTCTGGCGTCCCAAGCCCGTTCTTAACCATCGCGCCACTCGGCCGGCCCAATAATTTTTTTTAAAACATCCATTACATAAATAATCAGTAAATTAAACTCATTTTGATTTTGTACATGCTTTTGTAATGAAGTGTCATTAAAAAAAAAATCTTTGTCACCAAGTCAGCTTTTGTGATTTAGCAAGAAAATTTAATCTTTGGGCAGACCTTGAACTCACACTTGTCTCAGGGGTGGTCATACTCACCCGACTCATTTATTGTTATGTGCCATTTTCCCCTGACAGTTTACCTGCTGGTTACATCTTAAAGTCATGTTGAAAGTAAGCTCCTAGGACTAGAGAACTTCTTTATGTCCTTTTCATCCCAAAGCTCTTTATTTGGAGACCAAAAGGAAAGATTAAATAAAATTATTGTAGTTCCACTAGTTCCATCTAAAAACTCCTGTTCCCTTCACAGTATGATGCTAGTTGGTCACATTGACCCTGATCCTGAGGCTTAGTAGAATCTTCCTGCTCTGAAGTAGTGTCAAGCATAATAGGTTATTTACTTATTTTTTTTAAATATCACAAGCTTTAAGTCCATGGTTTGGTCTTCATTTTGCTGCTCAGAATCCAGGGCAGGTTACCATGGGAGGACACCATCTTTCATTGCACTCAGAGTACGTTTTTCCTGTCCCAGTAGTCATGCTCCTTCCCATAAGCTGTCCACTGAGGTAACATAGTGGTTGCCTTGAAATCATATTTTCTATTGCAGGGAGCACTACACAATGCTCTCTGGTATATGAGCATGTTCTCCTTTTAATTTTAAATGTGCATTTTTCTTCCTCTTTGTTTTTGCATCTGAATACAACTGTGTGATGTAGTTCATGCAGCTCTTAGAATGGGAAGCTGAGAAAAAAAAACATGTCAAAGATGAAAATTTATTTTGAACAGCCCTGCACCCCTTTATTTGAAACACNATTATGCAGGTGATGTGAGTTTAAGGGATCTAGTGGCCAGGATCATAACTCAGCTTTATCCGACTTGTGAATCAGGGCTCTTCCCTGGAACAATATGAGGTTCTTCGCCAGTGACACACAGACCCACTGGATTGCCCCACAACAAGATGGCAACCTGTAAGCTAAATAAACCTTGGCATCTTTTCATGGCCAGGAGCAAGCCATCTGGGTTTTACATGTGTATTTCTGGTGAAATGAACTAATCCTCTTTCTTCAGAAGGAAGACTGTTTTTTTGGTCCTCAACTTAAAAAAAAAAAAAAAGACATTTTGCTGATTGCAGCTTAAACAAATCCAAAGCACACAGATTCATTTCCTCTGATGTGTGCAGGCAGCCTTTACATAAATCAGAAAAGGGCAAAATGAGTTTGGAATCTGTCAAGCAGAGAACAGCTGAGAACCAGCTACAAGGCTAAACATAGCTTGATCTTTTGTCAGATACGAGCATTAGCTGTTATGTTTCCTGAGGAAGTATACCCTGCCAGGGTAGGAGCCAGTCGTGTCAGTGAAAATCTGCATTCGTGTCCTGAGCATACATGTTCACACATGGCCTATTTAAAATCTATTTGCTTAACACATCATTACTTTAAAAATGGGGCCTGTGGATTTTAGTAGTGTGGAACCTACTTTTGAGCTGGATTTTTCCCTCACACCCAAATTCTTACTCTATGGGTGGTTCCTAGTACACCTCGAGGTGGGTACTGGTGAGGGATGAAGGCTAGCACATGGGGCAATGGAGCATTTTGGAGCCTGCTTTCTACTCTTGCGTGGGTTTTCACTTCCTCAGCTTGGATGCCTCAGGGATGCTTGACTAGAAGGAACCAGGGACCCACAGTGCTGCAGGGGCATCCTCCCATCTCCATCAAGAGAATGTGTCCCCGTGGCCCTCGGAGAGATAAATCACATTCTTAATGGACATTTACAAAACAATAATGACCATAGTAATGCCTAAAAACATGAGAGGAATAGAGTCCACTCAGAATTTTAATATGAGATCGCTCTGGATTGACTGAAGACACAGTTCTTCTTTATTAAATCATCGATGAACCACTTAAATTGAGATGCTCATGGAATGGAATGAATTAATTACAATGGTGCCAGAGCTATATCTAGAGGAAGAGCACACAGCCGAGAAAGCACAAAAGCCACAGGTAGTTTACAAAGAATTTGGCAATACAATTAGGTGTGGTTTCTTTTTTATACAGACCTCTTTCTTCAAATAAATACACCTGAATTACATAGAAAAGAAATGATACAATAGCCTTATAAATGAGAAAGAAACCAATATACCTCGAAAAACAGCAGGTTGAGAATGATCTGTGCATAACCAAACGCTTTGGATGGTGTTCTCATCTTGAGTAGCAATCAAAGAAAGAACCAGTACACATTTCCAATTATACATATGTATCCTGTACAGAGTCCAAGAATAGTTAAACAGCTGCAAAATTCTGATTTTTGTGGGAGTAATGGCAGCTAAGTGGTACCGTGTAAAACATTTGTAAAAACTGAATGTATTTTAAGTTTGACTACTCATCACTATAATTTTAAACCTACATGCACTAAACATAATATTTTATGTATTTAAAGATCAGGTTATTTCCTCTGTTTTTAAAGGCAATTTTTTTCCTTCCCTTGACTTTTCATTACAACTAGTCACTTTCCTAGAAAAATTCAATATGTTGAAGTATTAAAGAGAAGCAAATCCAATTTTAATCCTATGTTTAAAGATGTAAAACATCTGCCACCACCTAACAAACCCCCCCCCACCTTTGTAAAGTGAGTATTAACCTAAATAGATGCTAAATCACTCCTTTCCCCACCCTCCTCTGCCAGTTTCATCCCTCCTGGCAAGGCAGCTGACTAGCGCCTGAATTCTCACACGTGTGCAGGACTACAATTTAAATGCAAATAACCTTGTGCCTCATTATCTGAGAAATTCGTGCAGACACAGTACAGTTGTGATTGTGCCTGTGAAAATTAAAGGAGGTTCATCTGCATTCTAACACACGCATTACTTAGAGTAAATTCAAAAGAGCAATTCATCACTGCTTTCAGATTAAACACTGGCGTGACAGGGTGCCTAGGTTACGGAGGAATGCCTCCGTTTTTACTACACAGGGATGCCTTTCTATAAAGGCAATTGAGATAGGAGTTTCTTTCACTGTAGCTCTTCAGTTAGTTCCCAATGACACTAGGTGATTGAAATAAGAGGCTTTGTTTAATACAAACGCAGTTCGTTGAGTGGAAAAATACATTATGGTAATGCTAAACACAATTGGAGGACAATTATGCATTCCATATACCACTGACAGGAAAATGACCACATCAGCCTAAAATGCAAGAAAATCATCAACAGTAATTTATCAAACTGACATCACTCCAGAAGATATTATTTTTTATTTTTATTTTTTGCAAAATCATCTTTCAAATATAAGGTTATTTTAAAATAATTCTTTGGTTAAAGTATAATTCAAATAAAAAGTAGAAACTCTTGGAAGACTTTCACTACTGGGTGAAAAATACCTCCCTCTTTTAGCCATCAGATGGCCATTTAATCAGCCATTCAGATTCTATGAATCTAAATGTAATGGAAAACACTGTATTCTGAACTCCATACTGGGGTGAAGCAATAAGCTCGTAGCTACCGGTGCAGTGATGGAGAAGAGAGCCTGGGAAAATGAAACTCCCAGCCTGTGCATTAAAATGTGCCAATTACTCTAGTCCGCAGAGGAATAGATGTAGCATTTTAAAATCACAGAAACCAAAGTCCTATCGATGAATAATACTGGGGTATTAGCGGATTGATGTAGCACACTTGTACAAGCAGTGAACTGTTTCAGACTTTCAATCCCAGATTAAATCCTTCAGTTAGTTTCATCTCAGTTTGTCTACAAACTGAGTTTGTCTCAGTTATATCCACATAACTTTCTACACTAAAAAAAAAAAAAAATCCTCTCTATGAGAAACTATTTGGTTCTTCTTATCTGGCATTTCCCAAATTCACTCCTTCCTTCCTTCCTTCCTTCCTTCCTTCCTTCCTTCCTTCCTTCCTTCCTTCCTTCCTTCCTTCTTTCCTTCCTTCCTTCCTTTTCTTCTCATTCCCCTCATCAACATTTGTTCTTAAAAAGCATCAGGCTCAGTTAAAAAAAAATCAACAGCCTGAACTTCATGTTGTAATATCAACCTAGAAATTGTAGATTAATATGAAATCACGTTTCTTTTAGTACACAAAGATTTAACATTATTGCCAAAGAATATCTCAATTAAAGTCCAAGTGTTGTTAAAATGGTAAATGTGAAAAGAGAATTTAATGAGAATTCATATTACTCAGGCCATTTTGATAAATAATCTGGATAATTAAAGTGGAGGAATGAACTCTTTGTTTACTCAGGGTTTTCCACCTAAATTATTCAGAACATGATTTCAGATCTCTGCCTGCTTTTGTTCATGTAGCCTAAGGTTCTGTCTGTATTGAACAGTGGATTGTAGCCTAGGTAAACTGACCTATCAGGTCATCATAGGACTAAGACAACCTAGAGGGAGAGAGCATAACCTATTCTGAATTTTGTTCTGTGTAAGTACAGACACAGCCCAGAACACACTGCTACTATTTTGAAGGAAATCACATGTGAGGCATTCAAGCATTATTCTGAGCATTAAAAATCCATGAATATTTGTGGAGACTTTAATAAACATTATAGATCTGATTAAACAGTGGGTTCATTTCTTTACAGATAAAAGAATGAAGGGCAGGGACATTACATTAGCTGTAATGTGACATTTCCCTTAAAACCTCTAATGGGAATATTTCCCCCATTTTAAGGTTAAAACATTTATATTAATCAATGATGCCAGCATAGAGTTATTTCTAGACCCACAAGCTAAATCAGTGTGTGTGCAATGCTAGATTTCTTAAAATGTAAAATTCATGACATTTCTTTAGAAGACTTTTAAAAACCCCAGCTATAATCCTCTTGCTGCTTAACATAGATAGCCGGCATCCTTTTACTCCCTTTTCAGGGATCGTCAAATTCCCATTTCAAATAGAGGCACAGATCTATTTTTATATATCATATATTTTATGCATTGGGGTTTTGAAGCTTATTCAATGCTACAATGTCTATTGATTTGTTTTACACTAATGTTCCCTTTAAATGGCTGGGATTTCATTTTGCACACATATTGTACACAATGAACTAGACTATACCAGACTATTGTCTGCTGTCGTCAGCAGTCAGCTAGTCACACAATTAAACAGACATTGATAACTGATGTTTTGGTTTGATTGTCATTTATTTTTATTTTAAATAAACTCCCTCTGAATTCAGGAAGCAGGTGTGATGAAAAACCACAGGATGTGGCTCTCCCAATTTTCCTTAAGTAGCCCTACCTACATATTTTAAATTATCATAGAAAAACAAACAAACAAAAAACGACAGCTCAAGTAGAAGTGCAGTTGTGACTGTCATCATTTAAATTAGTTCCCTGACTTCGTTATACATCCCTGGTATACTTGATGCGTTTGTGGATGTCCTGTTATGATTGACAGACGGTATGTAAGTGGACAACGACTTAACCCTTGGTATGATTTCGAAAGATGTCCATATTGCACAAGAATGAGCTTTTTGCTGACTCAAATAAGGTATCTAAGACACATCCTTGCAAAATGTCAACTTCCTTTACTAGTTACCATAGTCCAGACTCTAGGGTCAAAGGCGAGCAACCATGGTGCTATGGCTGTTCCAGTTACAACATGGATAATTCCAAGCCACTTTATATGTTGTAAGCTCTTTGCTCCTTCAGCTGAGTATGTCACACACTGATCGTATCTTCCGCCTAGGTATCCAAAAGTGCTTTGGAGAGCAAAAGTCCTTTGTCTCCCCGTTTCATATGTAGAAGCAAAGGGGGAAGGGCAGTTGCAAAAAGTTGTAGCCAGCTGCTCTAGAGAAAATGTGGCGGTACCAGAGTAAATGTTAGCGTCCTTAGGCAGGTGACTGGAGCCAGCAGCACTGGTATATGGGTCATACTGAGGACAGAATTTGAAGTGTAACCTAAGAATAACTCTCTGCGGGGTATGTTTTCTGATAAGCTGAAAAGAATTCCTCAGCTTGGCTTTGCCTAACTGGAACATGGAGTTAAGAAAATCCCATCACCAAACTCGCAGCTCAGTGTCCCTCCAGCTGGATTCTGGACTTACTCTTTCCTTCTGCATCCTTCCTCAAGACGGGCTGGAAGCTCCTTTTCGGAGGACTCTGGGTCCTTGGCCATGCGTAGACCAAAGGAAGAATCCATCCTCTATCATCGCAGTGACTTAAGAAGACAATTCTTGAAAGCCTTGTTAGCCAGGTAAGAGTCCAGAGAGAATGAATTTTATCCCTGAATCAAGTCTTTCTCTTATTCACACAGTCTCACCACAAGAATTTTAAAGCATGAAAGGAAATATGCTAAATTATCCTGAGCTGTCCACTTAGAATATGGTGCAGATTTTCCACTGTTACTAAACACAAAAAAAGACACTTCTCCCAAAGGCTTACTAAAGCCTTTTCTTCTTGTTCACTGATGTGGTTCATTCTTGTAGCAAGGTCTCTCTCCAGTTGAAGCCCCCAGTTGGTCCATGGGTAAGAGGAAGGATAGGTGGATCTGTCAGCTGCCATATTCCAGTTTCTCCCAATTCTTCACAGGAACAAAACCCCAAGTATGGAATCTGAAGTAAGAGTGGTAAGCAAAGGGAAAATAGAAAACAGAGATTTAATGTTTTAACTTTTACATAGACACAAAGACATTCAGGTGGCCCTTGAGAATAAGGAATATTCGTAGGAATTAATAAGGGCTTTGTAGACATGCACCTCCTCTAAAAAAAAAAATCCATCAAGAAAAAGAAATAAATAAAACAGACAAATTAGCAGGAAGACTATTTACATTGCAAGAGGATTCATCAGAAGGATTCATTAAATGGTGAGCTCCTATACTGCAATTAAATACTTATTTATAGCTTGCTTCTTAATAGTGTGGGAGAAAAGAGGACGATAATATATAAGCTAAGGTGCTGCAAATTAATTCCTCATTCCTTAATGGCAAGTCAAGTTAAAAATGAAGCTCAAAAATTTGTGAAATTTTACTTAGACAATGGGAAAGTTTATTCAGTTTTTGAAGTTGTTAATGTGTATCACCAATCTCTTTCTTTCTTCTTCCTTTTTTTTTAGCTGAGCCATCCTGCCACCTGTTGGCAGCTCAGCGGCAGCTCCACTCACGTCAGGACTTGAACCGCTGTTGCTCAAAGCTCA
>NW_017732555.1:67453-95725 GCF_001890085.2 Hipposideros armiger
CTCCCTCTCTCCCCACCTCTCTCTCTCTCCCCACCCCCTCGCTTGCTCTCTACCCCGCTCCACTCTCTCTCTCATATTCAAAGTTGAAGCTGTGCCCTTCCTAACTTCAGTAGTCATGGCATTTAAAAGCTTATTTTTGGGGGTTTGTTCAGAGCTGCATTTATAAACAAGACAAAAAAAATCTCTGCCCTTAAATAGCTTACAGAGTAATGGGAAGGACAGATGAATAAAAAAGGCTTTAAAAAAAATGAGAAAAGAATTACAATTGAGTTTGAGCCAGGTTCTTTGGGGGCAGATAACGGAAGCACATAAGTGCTTCCCTCAGCCTGAAGGGAAGTGTGTGGGAGGGAGGGCAGCAGACAGAAAACCCTCTTCCACAGTCACAAGAAGAGAGAATCCAGATGTGTCGGCCAGCCTCATGGGTTTTCTGTCTCACAGCCTTGTTCCGAGGTTTGCCTTTCAGCCTGACATTTTAAATCACTGCTTCCTTTGGCCTACCAGCCAGGACCTCTCTTCTAGCTGAGCTGTCAGGTGCTGTGTTTTAGTCCACTCAGCCTTCTTCATCCACTCCACAGTCCCTCATGGAAATCCAGACAATTTGCTTGTAATTCTTAGCTGCTTCCTGAATTTTAGCTCTTAGAAACTAGAACTAGCTCAAACATGTCTTTTTCTCTTCTACAAGGCCTAATAAAGTGCCTTACGCAGAGTACCACTCAATACATATTTTTTGAATCAATAAATGCATCTTCGTAGCTCAGAGAAGATGCTTCAAAGGACTTAGCTATCAGCCAGTCATTGAGCTGTTCTAAAATTACTGGGCACCACAGGCCTCTGAAATGCAAGTATGAATTACCTTTCGAACCATTTGTACAAAGTCCTTGGAGTTCTGAGGTGACAGTCCCTGAAGTTGGCAGGTACATGCTTCAAGGGAAGATGCATGGGCCACAATCAGGATGTTATTTCCTGGGGGGAAAAAGCAAGGACTGGGAACACCATTTCTATAAAGACATATGTACACTTTGTGAATACTGGAAGCCCAGTGTCTAGGAGTGGCAAACATTCTCAAGAAGGAGAGAATTTGGCCAAGCGGTAATTTAAAAATGCTTTGTATTTTTAAGGCAGCTTAATGTCATTAAAAAAACCCAAAAACCCTTTAATCTTAAAATAATTATAGATTCACAGGAGGTTACAAATACATGTAAATGTAGCATTATAGCTGACCCTTCAATAACATGGGTTTGAATTGTGTGGATCTACTTATATGCAATTTATTTCAATAAATACTATAATGTGTTTTCTTTATGATTTTCTTAATAACACTTTCTTTTCTCTCATTTACTTTATTGTAAGAATACAGTATAAAATACATATAACATATAAAATATGTGTTAATCGACTGTTTATAATATCAGTAAGGCTTCCAGTCAACAGTATGCTATTAGTAGTTAAATTTTTGGGAAGTAAAAGTTATATGTGCATTTCTAACTGTGTGGGGGTTGATGCCCTTAACCCCTGCATTATTAAAGGGTCAACTGTACACATAGTATATATACAATAAAATCGTATATTATATATGCCATATATATTGTACAATATATACACATATATTTACATAATAGTGTACACATATATTTACATATTGTATATGTATATACAGTGACTACACACACACACACACACACACACACACACGCGCGCGCGCACACACACCCCAGGGGGGTCCCATGCACCCTTCATCCAGCCTCTTCCAATGGTAACAGCTTGCTTAACTGGTACATTATCCAAATCAGGAAATGGACACTGGTACAATCCATATAGCTTATTTAGATTTCACCAAGTTTACCCAATTCTATTGCATGTATAACTTTTTGTAAACACCACCACAGACAGGACACAAAACTGCTCTTTGTCTACAGTACACTCTGCTACTCCTAATATAGTTTTCAATGTTGTCACTGGAGACCTGTGGGCACTTGAGGCTATTGGCTGATAGAACATGCTGAATATCTTTAAAGCAGGAGCACAAAAGTACTAATGAAGTGAGTGGCTTTATGAGTGATAACTGAAAGGTGGGAATTATCCATAATGCTGTTGACCAGGGCTGTCCACTGTTAACATTTTGGTGTATTCAATTCCAGTCTTTGCTCAATGACAGGGGTCGGCAAAGTTTTGAGACGGAAGAGCCACCAGAGGTTGGCAAACTGCAGCTCGCCAGCCACATGCAGTTCTTTGGGTACGTACATGTGGCTCTGAAGTAAAACTGAAAATGAAAATAAAACTATCATAGTTTCATTTATAATATTACTTTAAATTTTCCTTTATTTGTAAAAATATATTTATGGCTCTCAAATAATTTTTAAATTGTTGTGAGGGACAGGATTGGCTCTTCCAGGGGTTGGGAAGCTTTTGAGACGGAATGTACCCAAAGAGCCGCATGTAGCTCGTGAAGCGCAGTTTGCCGACCCCTGCTCTATGAAGACAAATATTTTATCTTTAAAAAAGTGATGGGAATGTAATACTCTTTTGTAATTTGCTCTTTTTACTAAAAACTTTATAGTGAACAGTCATTTCTATATATCATTAAATATTTGCGTTCAATGTTTGTAAAATTCAATAGCAAACAGACTTGAGTCTTACAGAACACTTTTTGTTTGGTGGCAGCAGTGACGCTATGTGTGTTTGTGTAGGTGTATTTGTGTGTGGATATCCATGCTCCTGAATGAAATTATAGGCAAAACAATGTTATGCCAAAGAACTTCTGGAAATTATAATAGGGAACCTCCTTCACAGAACACAAGATAAATAGCTGGAATGCAGAAATCTAAGTTATTTCATAAAAGTAACTAAGTCTGGTGTATTCTCATGGGATATCTACCATTTTAGGTATTCAAGAGAATACTACAAATTTAACATGAAAGTATCTACAAGAAAGTCCAGAAATATTTTTTCTTTCCTACTTAGCAAAACTGCCAAAACAAGTTGAAACATCTTGAATAGCCTATTAACCTTGATGGAGAAATGGTCACATGTTTAAATACGGAGTCCAACATAATACCACCTACCTTTACTTTTACATTCACTTATTATTTCTTTTGTTACTTGGAAACTTCTGCTGATATAAGTGTCATAGGATTCTGAAACCACTAATTTGCTGACTGGAATGTGAGGTCTGTAACAGAAAAATGAACAAAGACAAAAAAAACCCATTTTGATCCCAAGACAAAACAATTGATATTACTCTAAACTTTTATTTCAAGGCCTTTCTAAAGCTCCCATAATTCTGTTTAGTCATTTCCCTAGAAAGAAAGGAGGTAGAGAGAAGAGTATTTCCACTCTACAGAAGTGGGGTTGAAATGTACAGACTGCACAGAAATAAAGGCTATGTATGGGTGCATGGTGTCAGAGTGACCAGCTGAAAAAGGCAACATTCAGTGCAGGTTTCGCATGCAGGATGATTTATAAGCGGTTTGATTCATTTTACTGACCATCAGTCTTAGGTCACAAGCCAGTTAGGAAGCGAAGCATAGGTTAGATCTCATCTATTTTCATCACCAGATATTTCCTAAGCCTCTCTTTCATAGCCTTGCAAACAATAAGCTGTAAAGATAGGTTTTAGTTTTAAATTTTGTTCTAGCTTTACTGGGATATAATTGATATAAGTTTAAGGTGTTAAGACATGTTGATTTGATACACGTATGTTTCAAAATAATAATCAACAAAGCCTTAGCTAATACCTCCAGCATGTAACATGATTACCATTTCTTTTTTGTGTGTTGAGAACACTTAAGATGTACTCTCTTAGCAACTTTCAAGTATATAATATAGTATTATTAACTGTAATCACCATGCTGTGCATTAGATCTCCAGAACTTATTTATCTTATAACCTGAAGTTTGTACCCTTTGACCAACACTCTCCATTTCCCCTGGTCCCTGGCAACCACCACTCTACCATCTGTTTCTCTGAGTTTGGCTTCTTTAGATTCCACATAGGTGATATCATGTGCAGATATCTTTTTGAGATTCTGTTTTCATTTCCTTTGGATAGATACCCAGAGGTGGGATTGCTGGCTCATATGGTAGTTTTATTTTTAACTTTTTGAGGAACTTCCATACTGTTTTCCATAGAGGCTGCACCAATTTACATTCCCACCAATAATGTAAAAGCATTCCTTTTTCTCCACATCCTTGCCAACACTTGATATTCCATCTTTTTAATGACAACCATTTTAACAGGTGCGAGGTGATATCACTTCGTGGTTTTGGTTTGCATTTCCTTGATTAGTGATGTTGAGCATCTTTTCATGTGCCTGTTGGCCATCTGTATGTTGTCTTCTTTGAAAAAATATCTATTCAGTTTCTCTACTTATTTTTTAATCAGACTGTTTTTATTTTAATATTGAGTAGGTGAGTTCTTCATATATTTTGGATGTTAACCCTTTATCAGATATATGATTTGCAAATACTTTCTCTTATTCTGTAGGTTGCCTTTTCATTTTGTTGGTTGTTTCTTTTGCTTTGCAGAAGTTTTTAGTTTGATGCTGTCCCACTTTTTAATTTTAGCTTTTGTTACTTGTGCTTTTGGTATCATGTCCAAAAAAACAATTGCCAAGACCAATTTCAAGTAGTTTCCCCCCTATGTTTCCATCCAGAATGTTTATGGTTTCAGTTCTTATGTTTAAGTCTTTAAACAATTTTGAGTTAATTTTTGTGAGTGATATAAGATAAAGGTCCAATTTTATTCTTCTGAATGTGGTTACCAAGTTTACCCAGCCATTTACTGAAGAAACTATTCTCCATTGAGTATTCTTGGCTCCCTTGTCAAATATTAATTGACTGTATATTCAAGGGTTTATTTCTGGGCTCTTGATTCTGTTCCATTTGATCTATGTGTCTATTTATACGCCAGTACTATACTGTTTTGATTACTATAGTTTTGTAGTCTAGTTTGAAATCAGAACGTATGATGCCTCCTTTTGTTGTTCCATACAAATTTTAGGATTGTTTTTTCTATTTCTGTGAAAAGTATCATTGGAATTTTGATAGAGGTTGCATTTAATCTATAGATGGCTTTGGGTGGTATGAACAGTTTAACAATATTAATTCTTCCAATTCATGAGCATGGAATATCTTTCCATTTGTTTGTATCTTCAATTTCTTCCATCAAAGTCTTGTAGTTTGCATCGTACAGATCTCTCATTCCCTTGGTTAAATTTATTCCTAAGTATTATATTGTTGTTGATGCTATTGTGAATGGGGTTATTTTATTTCTTTTTCAGATGTGTCATTGTTAGTTAGTGTATAGAAACACAATTGATTTCTGTATGTTGATTTTGTATTCTGCAGCTTTACTGAATTTGTTAATTATTTCTGACAGTTTTATGGTAGAGTCTTTAGGATTTTTCAACATATAAAATCCTATCGCTTGCAAACAAAGACAATTTTATGTCTTGCTTTTCAATTTGGATGCCTTTTGTTTCTTTTTCTTGCCAGATATCTCTAAGACTTTCAATACTATGTTAAATAGGAGTGGTTAAAGTGGGTATCCTTGTCTTTTTCCCGATCTTAGGGGAAAAAGCTTTCAACCTTTCACCATTCAGTATGATGTTAGTTGTGGGCTTGTCACATATGACCTTTATTATGGTGAGGTATGTTCCTTTACAGGCAAATTATTGAGGATTTTTATCATGAAAGGATGGTGTATTTTGTCAAATGTTTTTTCTGCATCTATTGAGATGATCATACAATTTTTATCTTCCATCCTATTAATGCAGCATACCACATTTATTGATTTTTGTATGTTGAATCATCCTTGCATCTCAGGGATAAACCCCACTTGATCACGGTGTAGGATCCTTTTAATATGCTGTTGAATTTGGTTTGCTAATATTTTGTTGAAAATTTTTATATCTATATTCATCAGGAATGTCAGTCTCTAGTTCTTTTCTTGTAGTGTCCTTATCTGGCTTTGCTATCAGGATACTGCTGGCTTTGTAAAATTAGTTGGGGAGTTGTAAGGATAGGTTTTAAAAGCAGATGTTTGGTCCCTTTACTACTTAGAGTTTCTGGTCTATGAGATATTTATCTTGTTTTTGAGTACAGCTATGTCACATTTTCTGTTTTCTTATGTTGTGTTTCATTTTTTATATTTACAGCATGGTAGGCGGAGGTGGTAGTGGGTTCTCAAAGTGAATTCACACAAAATCTTGATCAGAATACATTGCTGCTGCTACTACAATTATTACTACAAGGATTACCAAGAGGTGCCCCTGTGTCAAACTCTGTGCAAAGCACCTTCTTGCATTCTTTGGCTATAGCCCTCCTAGAAACCTTTTTGCAAATTCTGAGTTTATGGATGACAAAACTGAGGCTCAGAAAGGCTTCAGATGACTTGCCTATGCTTACACCATTACAACTCTTAGAGCCTGGATTTGAACCTGGGTCTGATCAATGCCTGTAAACTTGTTCTCCACTTTGGACTGCTTTGGACAGTGTCTTCCTCAAGGCTACCTCTCTATGCACTTGGGTTTACTGTCCAGAGAGGAAGGATGCTGTTCTATTTGAAGAAAACCTGCTCTCATCTAAATAACATTCTCTCAGCAAGCCTACTTCTTCTAGGAAACAGCCTTCTGAATCTCACAACACCCGGGGGCTAGGGAGAAATATAAATCTTCACTTGCTAAGGATGTACCTCCTTGTTCTGGAGTATACTCTTTTTCGCCATCCAAATCTCTTATGCAGTTCTATTACCACTTATGTCATCTGATCTCTCAGGAGGTTCCCCACTCTCCCATGACAAAAAGTCTCTTTGTATGGTCCAGACAGTCATTTCAAGGGTAAGATCACATTGTAATGTATGAGTATTATGTAAGTGAAGAGCAGGTAAATGCTGGCATCCAGTTCTTCCTAGCCAGTTCTTGTCTTAAGCAGTTCTTGCCTTAAAGTTGAACCTATGAATGGCTTCCATGTTTGAGCCACCATTCCTGATGGGAATGGGACAGAGTCAAAGCTTTCTCACCCTTTAGCAGCACGTGTCATGCTCTAGCCACACCTGCAGGACTTCATGTACTGTACTCAAAGTAAGGTGGGCCTCCAACCACCAACTAGACTTGGAACCCTGAGCTCTTGGGTCCAGGCTGTAGAGCAGGCTTCTGTCTTGAGCCCACACCAAAGTTTGATCCATTGCCCCTCTAACACTCCAGATCCATGCCTCCCTATCAATTCCCGCCACCCCCAGTCAAGACCCTGTTCTGAAAGTCTTATCAAACTGGTTTATATTTCATTTTTTTCTGCTTTGCTCCTTCCAGCCTAGCTACCTAAGAGCTGGAATGCTTTCTGCACCAAGCCTCCAGGGTGGGTCTTGCTGCCTGTGGATGGCACTTGGATATTAGTTACCAGCCTGGTTAGTTTCCCTTAACCTAGCTTTCAGTCCTGCTTGCCTCTTGCTCTAAGATGACGGGTCTCTTTAAGCAGGCCATATTATGTTTGACTTATGATACCCTGGCTATCAGTTCTTGCCTACACCATGTTTCTTCAGTCATTTGGCACCACTACTTGCTTCAAAAGGCCCACTCATTTTGCATAACTAATTTCAGACGGAATTTAACTCTAGGGGTGGTGCGTCTCACATTCTTTATTGCTGACTTTCACAGATGATTTACAAAATACTAGAGGACCCGATTGACTGAGTTAATTTTATTTTTGAGGAATGCAAATTCCTTTAAGCAAGAAGAAGTGCACATTGACATATGGGGTTATTTAAAGTCTTAGTTGCAGAGCAACAAGAAAATGAGTATGGGAAAAAGGAGTTTTCTTGTACCTTAGCCAGGAACTCACATAGCTTCACTTGTCATTTGGGTAGGTATTTGAAATGAAAGGTCAAGGGATGTCACAAGAAATACATTTGTTTATATTGTTCACTTGTTCCAAATTCTACCCTAAGAAATAGGAACTTAATTCCCCACTATAATGGTTGTGAATATCTGTCCCTCCTCAAAGACATTTTACCAATGTCTGAGTGGATTTTTGATAATGTAACTATATTATTATTGGTTAATTCTTAATTGTTTACATGTGGATTATTCACCTGTGAGCAATTTACAAACACTTCTTTTTAATTCCAACACAGGCAGTCTGACCCAATGGGAAAAAGCAAAGGACTAGGAATGAGGAAACTGTAAAGCATATTACACAGTGCTTAAAAATGCTCAATAATGGTTAGTTATTATTATGATGTGTCACCACTAAATGTACAACTTTAGGCAAAGACACTTGCACTTTCATATAAAAAAGTAGCTTGCCTACATTCTGGGGTTGTGGCAATAACAAATGAAGATAAAGGGAATTAAAAATGCTTTGAAAAATTAAAAATGACAACCCACGGTAAGACATTGTCATTTCAATATCTCCCAACAAGTTCTGGAGCGGGGTCATCATTTGCTGGTGCCTGCTCCTGGAACGCAAAGCGGTTTTATTATTCACTGAAAGAGATATAATAGTCAGGAAAATCCAATGTATGTGTGTGTGGAGGTATAATCTAAGCTATGCTAAATACAAGGGAATGCTGGCTTTTTTTCAGTTTTGGTTTTTCAAATCACAGTTTGACTTCTACCAATATGGACAACTGCCTGTGGGCTATGTCTGGTCCTTTGTCGCCTTAAGTAGCCTGGCCTGGGGTAGTAACATACTTCCACATTGGCCTCAGGAAACACCAATTTCAGAGGGTTACCTGTAGGTTGTATCAACACTCAGGTTGGCTGCAGCTAACTCTGATGGAGGTATCCATGCAGGTAATGTGTTCCCAGCAACCCATTTTGTCCACTCAAATAAGCCAGGCTCTACACGGATCTTCAAGTGATTTTCTTGTTGTAAACCTTAGAGGTAAAATAAAAAGGAAGATGAAGGAAATGCCACTATTTTCTCAGTGGAAAAGTAGATTACAGGCTAAATTGTTACAAAAATTCTGGTAAATCTTCTATTCTTTTTCCTATCAGATGCTATATATAGTGAAAAGAAGGTGGAAGCATGTGGGTTTGGACCCAGGTTTTTAATTTTTGTGTGTTACAAATATGTGAATTTAATACTCTGGCCACACCACAGGATTTATGCTGGCTTAAAGTGGTAACTGGTTTAAGGGAAAAAACTATAAGTCATTACCCATATAATTTATACAGTTCTGTGACTACTATAATTTCTTTTTCTAAAGTAAGTTCCAAGATTGCCTTATGAAGAATTTCAGTAATGCTCTTAAGCATTCACTGCTTTACAATAGTTTATACTGTATTTGAATATCATGTAAATTATTCATTTTTTTCCAACAGAATATCCAATGTTTAATATTTACAAGTGCCAGTGCACAAGTCTGGTGTTTCATCATAGTGTAATTATACCCAGAGTAGGAATTTTCTGTTTAACTCTCATTATATTGCCTTAAGCCCAGTTTTTCTGTGCAAATTTAACACATTTTAATGCATTGATGCATTCTGGCATACTTAAGATTAATGAATAGAAGTCTCAAATATAGTGTAAATTCTTTGTTGGCTCAGCTATTTCTAGCTCATTCATTTGTTTGGTATAAGTAAACAGTCCAAAGCGGTTTCTTCTGGTTTTCTTTCCATTGAAATCAGAATTGTGATCCCTCTAACTCAAGTTTCCACAGATTTCATGGTGAAAGTTGAGTATCTTTATAGCAATGATGCTTTTAAAGTCATTCCAATTAACTAAAGAAACAGGGATGATTAAGATTTGCCGACACCTAGGAGTACCACTGCTGCTGTAAACAAGAGACAAACAGAGCAGAGTGGGAGGAAGTGACATCATTATTTCAGTGCAGAAAAAGGATATTCTCTGCAGGTTCTAAATTATTGGTAGACAACTATATTTTACATGCTTACAGTTCATTCAAGAAAAAGAAATTATTTGTATACTTCCTTTCATGACATTTATGCTGCCAGAGTATTGTCTTGGGACTTTTGTAGAGACATCTTATAAAGAATCATTGCTAAAAATTCAAAATTTGAAGCTTTCAATTGGCTAATGTCCCATGAGTCTAGGACAATTTAGGTGTGGGGCTGCTGGGAGACAGAGGGATGGACTAGCTGACCTTTATCAAACTGTACCTTTCAAGATGTTGAATGCAGTCTGAACACAGCGCAGGGATGGGGAACAATAGACGTGGTCAATAATGGTGTTACTCTCTAATAAAGCTTCACCTGCAAAAAAAAAACCAAAGGAGATTCAATCTGATGGACTTACTCAGCATCAGCTTGACCCTCAGTGTGGGACAGGATGCCAAGCAGACCCTGCAAACCTCTCTATCAGTAGGGGCTCACATAAAGCCAGAGTTTCCTCCTTGTTTCCAACAAATCCCTTGATGAGAGTTTCTATGAAAGAGGCCAAATAAAAGACCCCTTCTTGTCTTTTTTTTCCCTTCTTTCTGGTGCTAACAAGTGGCAAAATGTCCATCTAGGAGAGACCTAGAAAGACGATAATGCAGATTTCAAGTATGTGATAAAAGCTAAAGGGTTTATATTGTGAAAGTTAGGTTTTGTTTTAACATTATACTGTGCTAAACAAAATTTCATCTTGTCATGTTCTTGGATACTAGAGGTAAATCTCAACATCTGACACTTCAACCCTTTCCTCATGGAATCCACTTCCTTTTCTCTACTGGATAAAGTCCAAACACCTTAATATGGTTGTCAAGGTCTTCCATGAACTTGTCTTCATTCATCTCACCAGCCTCATCTTCTGCCCTGCTCACAATCTATGCTCTAGAAACAAGATGGCGTGTTTCCTCTGTACTCTTGATGCTGTTTCTCATGTGTATGGTTTATGCTGTTCTTCCCACGAAGAATGCCCTTCCCTCCCTCCAGCTCCCTCTTTGCCCAGCTGACTTCCACTTCAGGTCTCAGTTTATCCCTCTTCTCCTCTACTGTGTCTTTTCTGGTGCTCCCATAATTCTCTGTACATACTTTTATTTTTTAATAACATACTGTAAGATATTTATATATGTATACCTTTGTTTTCCTGAAGGTGGGGACTCAGGCTTGGATCCCTAACACCTAGCACAGTACCTTGCACAAAGTAAGTGATCAATCAATACGTGTTAGGTGATTGAACAGGAGGAGGCTGCTATCTCTCTGTGGCAGGTTCTTTGCAAAGAACTGAGCATCTTCAAAGGATCAATTAGCCTTTATACATTCAGCCACTCCAGGGTTCCCTCCTCCTTATGCTTGTTTGTGCTGACCTCTCCACCGCACCAAGCCTGACTTTGCCCTATAACTGGACCATAAGCCCCTCAATAGGAATCACATCTTGTTCGCTTTGGTAAACCAACCCCATGCCAAGCACAGTGTCCTGAACTTAATGGCTACGTAAGAAATCCCTTGAGGAAATTTACTACTTCTAGGAAAGTTATAGAATACCCACTGGAAACAGTATTCTGAAGACATGGCCAGAAATGGCTGAGCTATCACTCCAGGACTCTTACCCACTAATCTTGCTTGCATACATCCAAACACTGTGATTGGAGCATCCTTCTCGTAATCCCGGAAACCACCACTCCGCTGAGGTAAGCTATGAGGCATATTCAGGTTGGTGCGTACGTAGCGGCCTAGAAAAAAAGGCAGACAAAGGCTACGTGAGTTTCTGGTTTCCTTAGGACTTCCATGGCTGACCCTGAGAGTCTCTCCATTTTCCATTCCTTTTTTGGCCCAAGAGCTCGCTAGAAAATATCATTACTGACACTGTTCCTTTGGTAGAGCGTCTTAGAATCTCCTTCTCCATGCTCTTAACAAAAGTTGACAAGAAATAGTTTTTAAGTGAAAGTTGCAACTAGACACTCTAAAGCAGGGGGCTTCTCTGATATTCAAGCATTCCTATCTTAAACATTCCACTCAAATGAAAATGGAACCAAAATGAGCCAGGGTGATTTAATGGTGGAAACTCTGGCTGTTGAATCAGGATATCAGTCTCTGCCTCTGACTTTGTCATATGACCATAGGCAAAATATTTGCCTTCTTTGGTCCCTGGTGTCCCAGTTTATAGAATGGAGACAAGAACATTTACCTCTTCCCTAACACTCAGGACAATCAGGAAGGACTTACAAATGTAACGTATCACAGGCTTTTCAAAGCCCATCTAACCATAAATAACTCCATCTAGATAAATGTAGCTTGATAGTGTCCTCTAGAGGCCATAATTGGTATGGCAATGCTGAGCAGGCCTACCAGCTACTCACCTTTGGCATCAAAGCACTGGGATAGCCAGTACTTCCCAAATACAACATCCATCCTCTCACCATGCCGACACACAAAGAGGCATCTCTTTTGAGGGCCAGGCTGGCTGTTGACTCTCAGAGGCTAAAGAGAAAAAGAGGCTTTTAGTGGGGAAAACATGAGAAAGTAGACATCTCCTAGAGCTAGGTGCCAGGTGAGCTGAGCTCCAGGTCAGGTTCCCAGTGTATGACTTGGATAAGCCCCTTCACTACCTTGTTGTTAGGTTGGCCTGTCTGTAAAATGGGGGGCAGTGAAATGCAGCCTACAGATCTCACAAGTTACTTTGAGGCTGAAAAGAGATGAACTGAGGTGCTTTGCAAAATAACAAGGGTTATAAAGATGGTATTATCATTGCTGCTGCTGCTGTTAGCAGAAGTAATGTTTAGCCAATACTAAAACATGAAGGCCACTTGAGTTACAGCTCAGCGGTAAAACTCGCCAGTATGTAGAGATAGACATGTAGTGGAACAGCTTCCTCCCGTAAAGAGATGCTTGATCCACTTCTTCAGGGAGCGAGAACTTTTATTATCACGCATATGTCTACCTCATCTCTAACATGTGGTGGTTAGACCATATAGTCCAATGGTCTCCTCCAGCAGTGAGGTCTGGTTTGTCTCTAACCACAGTGTAGGCTCTATTGTCCAACTACATGCACGTTGGTGTTCCCAGAAATGGTTCAGGGAGGCCTATTGCTACTTCTGGGTGATGAAATAGTTAAGTCTAGTCAAAGGCATGTCCAAATGACTTTGGTTTCTATAACTGCTGGCTGAATCATTATAGATGTTTCTGTATTCCTTCTTTCTGACAGAGTCAGCTATTCCTAGTTTCTTTAGTGCTGCCAGCTTCATGTTGGCCAGCACTTACATTTGTTTCCAGTTGCCCTGACCAAATTAGTATGTGGGACGGTGGCAGCACACTCTTCCCTATCTCTTCTCCCACTGTTCTCTAATTCAAGCCCTGGGCTCTAGCCAATGTGATCTAGTCTTCTGATCCTCCACATGTTTGAACTTTCATTTTGCCTTTGTCTATATTGTTCAAATGACTCCCCCAGTCTCCGTTCTGCAACCCTTCTGGCATATATCGAGCACATACACAGAACACACACTATGAGCCAGGTGCTCTGCTAAGAGCCTTATTATTACCTTTAATATTTTCATTAAAGTACAGCTGACATACAATTAGTTGCAGGTATACAACAGAGTGATTACGGTGTGATCACCATGATATATCTAGTAACCATCCACCACCATATAAAGTTATTAAGATAGTATTGACTACATTCTCTGTGCTGTATATTTCATTCCCATGACTTATTTATTTTATAACTGGAAGTTTATACTTCTTATTCCTCTTCACCTTTTCACCCATCCCCCTACACTATTTCCTTTAACCTTTGCAACAGCCTACGAAATAGATAACAGCTACTGCTACTTTACAGATAACGTGTTCCCCTCTCCGTGGAACCGCCCTCCTTACCAGCCTAGACCCAAATGCTGGTAGTCATTGTCACAACCACCCATCTGACTTTTCCTAGCCTTGAAGTTTTGTATAACCTAGCGGCCTCATACTTAGTAAATACGTGTTCAGTGAATCTTGAGGTGAGTTGAGGAGGTAACTGGCAATCAGCCTACCTGCGTGGGCTGGCAGATGATAGTCAGGGGAGTCATCTCCCCTAGTCCCTGGTCTTCGTACGGCCGCCTCTCCAATATACCATCACCAAATGATGAAGCGTTGGAAGATGATGTATTTAAGATGGAGTAAGAACTACAGAGGAAGATAAGGAAGATGTTAACTGTTTTGCCCAGGAGTCATCAGCTCTTCATCCTTGGACTAACAGGAATATGGGAATTGGCAGGAAACACTCCCTGGGCAGTGCAATGGTCGGGAAAGCTGAGAAGGGGGTGCCCCATTCTTGGGGAGGAACGTCTGGTTTTATACTGAAGTCTTGCCGTTAATAAATTAGGGGGGAGATGGATTTCTGTACTTGCAACAGATGAATTCATCCTTCTGAGGAAGGATGGGGCCTGTAATTTTGTGCTTATTAAAATGCCACAGGCATAGTTGGCACCAAAGGCATGTTAAAGAATAGTGAATTATCAATTTTGTACCATAGTTTCCAGCTATTTTTCTGGCTCAAAAGAAATAAATAATTCCTGCTGCCTTTAATCTTTTCCATGGTGATTTCCATCTGAACTGACAAATTGGAGGGAACATTTTTACGGTCTCCACCACTCTGCCTGTGGCTCCTAATAATCAAGGAAACCTGATAGCCATTATCCCCTATTCTAACTTCTTCAGTCTCCAAAACCTTCTCTCCATCTCACCTCCAACAAGATGATTAAACACAGAATGATTTCAGAGGAGACCATTCTCACCAGATGTGTAGAGTTGTGAGCCAAGAACTCTCATTTCTGGGTATAACACTAAAACTACAGAAGCCCAAAAGCGGTCTTGCTGAAAGGGACACAGCAAACCATGCCATGTTTCAATTATTTTGATTAGTTAAGAACTCCAAAAAGCTTTATCTAATAAACATTGCAATTTAAATATGGTCGTTAGGCAAATCCTGTGAACATCTCTTTCTGTATCACTGGGCAGTATGAAAGAAGAACATTTAAATTTTAGATTTCTTGCTTCTTTACAACAAGTAGGGTAGCCATATATCCAAGTTTGCCCAGCACAGTCCTGGTTTATATCTGTTGACCTAGCAATCTGTGCAATTTGACATCTGTTCTGGATTGTTTATTTTTAACACAGCACTACTCTTAGAATTTTAATTTTGAAAATAACTTTGTATTATCACCATTATAATAGAGCTACCTGGTTGTTAGTAAAAATTCTTTCAAAAAAATGGGATGGTTTTAATAATTTTAGCACCCCTTCACTTTCTGAGGTGTCCCTTTCTTTGACTGTAAATAGACTCATCCTACTTATACACAAAGGTCACAGGAGCCTCAAACCCTGAAAAAAAAACCACAATGTTTCAGCCCTTGTGCATATCAGAATCACCGGGGGCATATTTAAAAAATATCTGTGCCCAGGCCCCACTCCTCACAGATTATGATTCAGCAGGTCTGGGGCGTAACCTAGGAGGCCCCAGTGTAAAAAAGCTGCATCAGTAAGTTCGATGTGCAGCCAAGTGAGGCCTATTATGGTAAAATCTAAGTGACTATAAACCAAGGAAATCTTGTCCCCTTCACACAGTCTAACAGACCCGCTCTTCTCCTTTATTTTAAGCTGAGACCCTCCCAAACATCACAGTTAAATAAAATTCAGTTTCACTGTCTAATTCCTCAAAGCTTCAGGGCCTGAAATGTCTGGATGAAATCGTTCTGACATTGTGTTTATATCCGCCCCTTAAATTCTTCATTTATTATAGCTGTGAAGACATTGATAGAATCCCTTCTGTCTCTCTTTCAGCTCAGTTGGCAAGGAGAATGCCAACTCCCTTCTCTTCTTAACTGTCACTGTAATCAAAGGACCTGATTCACTCTTGAGACAGCTTAGGGCTGTCAGTTCCAGTAAGAAAACAGTCAGGTGCTTTATGTTGAGAGCAGCATAGGGAGGAAGCTGAACCCGACACCCAGAACATCTTCAGAAGTAGCAGGGAGCCAGTGGCACGTCTCTAGGACACATCAGGCCTGTGTATAAACCCAGAAGGACCAGCCAGTCCACCCCAATTCAGAGGAAACAATGGGGCTTCACCAATTGACAAATATCTAGGGATACTCAGAACCAGGCAAGGTGCTCTAATAAAGGGTGGAAGGGCAGCATTTCCTCAGGATGGACTCAGAGAACTGAGGACAAGGTAGGAAGGGTTGCGAAGGGTCATAGGCCCCAAGTCTCTTCTTGTTGCTTGAATCCCCTGCACAACTTCCCATCAGGTCAGCCAGGTCATGCTCGAGCACCCCTGAGGCTCTACTCCCTTGAGTCTGTCTTTGGTTAGAGGTGAGAGAAGATCTGCCTCCCTGACTCATTTCCACCTCTGGGGTTAAGTAAGATAGTGCAACTCGGGCCGGCCGAGTGGCTCAGTGGGTTAAGAAGAGCTTGCTCAAGAGTGCGAGCTCTGAGTAACAGGGTTGCCGGTTCGATTCCCACATGGGCCAGTGAGCTGCGTTTGAGCTGAGCTGCCACTGAGCTGCCAACAGGCAGCAGGATGGCTCAGCTAGTGAGAGCACGTGCTCCTAACAAGGTTGCCTGTTCGAGATGGTGGGCTATGCCTGCCTGCAACTAAAAACTGAACTCAGCACCTTGAGCTGAGCTGCCACCCGGATAGCTCAGTGGATAGAGTGTGCGCTCTTAACAACAAGGCTGCCGGTTTGACTCCCACATGGGATGGTGGCTACGCCCACCCGCAACTAATTGAATACAACACCTTGAGCTGAGTGGCGCGACGGGACTTGGAGCCGAGCTTGCTGCGCCTTCCACAACTAAGATTGAAGGGCAACAACTTGGCTGTTCCCCTTCCCCAATTCCCCAATAAAATCTTTAAAAAAAAAGTGCAATTCTTCTATAGGATAGCTTTTGTAGAAGAGACATTTGATTTGATGAGCATGTAAGAGGACTAGAAAACAAAAGTTAGAAGAACACCCAAAGCTCATAAAGCTGATGACTATTTTAGATTCAGTGCTGTTATATACGTGGCACTGATCCACATAAAGCAAAGTCCTTTATTTTAGTCTTCACAACACCCCCAAGTTAATTGCCATTAATTATCACCTTCATTTTATAGATTAGCAAACTGAGGCTCAAAAAGGTAATGTAATTGGCCAAGGTCACACAGCTGGTAAGCGGGAGAGTTAGGATTTGAATCCGAGACTATTATAATAAAAAGTGCAATTCTTAATTACAATGTCCTAGCACATGTTAGTATTTCCCCACTCTCAGCAGGGTTGGCTATGGTAGCTGATAATTTCATTTCAGACATGGTTCCCAGGAAAATAACATCATTAGTAATCTCTCAAAATAAAAGGAGAGGACATACAGACCTCCCTGTGATCCAGGACTGAAGTCATTTAGGTTCGCCCATGTTTCAGCCTGAGTTCTAATTTGGGCAAAAATGGGCTTGGATGGAGTGATCTGAAACGGGTCAGCAGGGCTTCTCACATACTATTCTCCCACAGGTAACCCTACTTTTGAGAAAGTGGTCTAAGAGCTGTGCATCATCAGACAAAGAATCTTTTAGTTCTCAGTTTATTCACGTATATTATTATACTTCACTTGTTTTCATAGGGATACAATGGTAACGTTGGAAACCCAACTTATTTATTTTGATGTTCAGAAACATTTCTGAAAAAAGCAAACGTCTGGGGAACACGAGGCAGCTTCGACCTTCCAATTTATGCCACAAAACGCTAGATGTTCAGGGTAGGGGGTGGGGGGTGGACTGGAAGAAAGCAGAAGTTGCTGCTGGGTACCCAGTGATTAAGGAAGAAGATGTTCTTTCCCATCTTTTGGTTTGTGGTTTGTCTGCTAGCTGCTAGCCAGGGTAGGGGAACTTCTTTTCTTTTCTCCCTCCAGGCAAAACACTCACTGAAATAGTCCCTCTCTGCTTTTCTTTTATGGTGGCAATAGTCATGTTAGACACCATGCAGCTAGTGCTCAGAGTTTCCGGCTCTCAGCTACATTGGCACATAGCGAGAACAGGAGGAAGGAAAAACAAACCAGCATGTACACTCTGGCAAGATGCCCGAGTGTGCCAGGGAAGGACTGGCTTTGAACTTCTCGGATTAAGAAAGAGAAAACCCTTTTATTCCTATTTTATCTATCGGGGCAAAGCTGGCCATACAACACAGGCTACTCTGAACCTGGGAGCGGTTTGGTTTAGTGAGAAAAGGGTGAAACGTTATCACTCTAAAGATGACTAGGGAACCATGTGTCATTTTAGTTTCTGGCAGTTGTCCATTTCCTTAGACGTACCTCTCTGTCACCTAGGTATTCATGTGCCAACTCTGAGAACTTGTTCAGGGTCATCTAGTAAGTAAAGGGCAATTATGTCTCCTGACCTTTGCAAACCTTTTCATTACTGGCCTGGCTGGCATAGTAGAAATCTGCCTAGCTGCTCTGGGGAGTCAGACCACTCTGAGAAATAACCCAGGACAAAGTGGACAGAAACCTGAGGGGAGTCAGACCTCTCTGAGAAATAACCCAGGACAAAGTGGACAGAAACCTGAAAGCCATGAAGACTCAGCACTGGGATGACCCACACTTCAGCAATAAGAGATGGACCCCCAAGCAGCCTTCGTCTCCCATCTGGAACTCAGTTATCAAAAGGGGCAGGCAGAGTGAAGCAAAGCAATCCATCACTCATTTTTTCCCATGCCCCAAGGCAGCCCTTCTCTGGAAGTCTGGAACCAACAGAGCTGTCCTCCCCATGGACTCCATTTATTGTGACTGCTGCCATGTGTGTTAAGAATCAAATCCATTTCCCCGCCACCTCCTGAAAGTCTGCAATGTTCTTCAAAAAACAGCAGGCAAAGAATTTTGAGTCAGCTCACCCATGAAATATCCAGGTGCTACATTCGTCAGCCTTGGTGATGTAATTCTCAGGCAGCAGTCCGGAACAGCCGGTGGTTAAGGACGTGCCATAGATCCAGCCCTCGCTGGTGCTGGTCTGCTCCATGGGAGACATGAAGATGAAGTCCCCAGGGACCAGCTCTAGCTCATCGTCATTCTGTGGGGTGTAGGGGTAGATCACCTGTAATGTCTGAAAAAGAGAGGGATGAAGGAGGCTCACGCCTGACCCATTTTCCTAAGTGCCTCCAGGGCAGACCTGTGTGTTCTGTTTGAATAGTGCCCACATCCAGATGTTGACATTTATAGGCGACCCTGGGGGCTGCAGGCTTTGAGTACATCTGGATTCAGATGAGAAAGCATTTCTTCTTTTTTCAGAGTATTGTGGGTGTGTGTCTGGTGCTACTGGAAGGTTCCAGACTTCCCTTCAGGCATGTCTTTGCTTCCCTTCAGGATTCAGAGATGGTTTTTAGAAATTCATCTGAAAGCCCATAGGTTCTCCAGTAAACTGCTATACAAATGCGGTTGGACCTAGTTTCCCCTGCTCCATCGCTGGGGTAGGCCTCATAACAGATACCTGTAACCCAGTTCATGGAAAGTTAGTCTTCTACAGATGGGCCACATGGAGATTCTCCTGTAGGAAGGCTTTGAGAATGAAGTATTTCCCTTTCTATGTAACTCAGCTGCTTCAACAAGACATGGTTCCCTGCCTTCGTGGGACTTTCTTTTTTTTTTTTTAAATCTGAAACGATTTTATTTTAATTATTATTATTATTATTATTATTATTATTATTATTATTTTAATTGGGGAATTGGGGGATGGGAACAGCGCTTGGGAATTAAAAGAAGGGGAACAGACGAATTGCTTTCCTTTTGTTCTTCAGTCTAGTTGTGGAGGACATTGCTTCACTGGCCCAAGTTAGCACCATCATTCGCTCTTCCTGGGCAAGGCAGATCAGTCGCCGGCTTCTGGACGGCCGCTCACTGCGGCTGCTGGCTGCTCACGCTGGCTGCTGGCTACACACGGTAGCCCATGGTAGCCCATGGCAACCCACTGCAGCAGGGGCTGCAGTCTACGCCGTCGCTGGCAACTCACGGCAGCCCAGCTCCAAGTTGAGCTGTTGTTCAGCATCTTAGCTGTAGAGGGCAGTGTCACTGGCCCTCATATGTGGGATCCGAACCGGGGCCCCCTGGCGTCCCAAGCCAGCTCTTAACCAATGCGCCACTCGGCCGGCCCTCGTGGGGCTTTCTTTAAACCTACATTTTTAACAAAGAACTTGAAAGAAAAATATCTGTCATAGCCATCAGTGTGTATGTCTGTGCAACCAGCTTTCATCCGCAAACAGATGGAGACCGTGTGTGTTCCTTTTTTGGGCTCAGTAAACTTCCCCAGGGCCAAACACAGGCCATGCTGCTTGGCTGATTTATTCCATTTTTTTTGCCTCCTTTCCTGGTACATATAAACAGCATAAGCATAGAGATGACGATACTTTGGGACACATCCATTTTGCTATTTTTTATAAATTTATAACAGGAGACCTCAATAGTAAGGAAAATATTTCCTATCCCATTTGTTTCGCAAGGGACACTGAGATGGAGATGCTTTAACAGTTTTTCTTATGATCCCAAAATCACTAGTAGTAGGCTGTATCTTCTAGTTCCCACTTTTAGGTTTTTAACTTTGGCCTCAGTTTTCTCATCTGTAAAATAATACGTGGACTATAAAAGTTAAATGAGACAATCTAAGAAAACTAACTCCTTAGGACAGAGCCTTGTACACAGAAGGGGCATAATTGTTTCTATTGAACCATCATGATGCCTCATTTCCTAGGCGATCTTTTCTTTTAGCTGACTCTGACCCCTGGTCCGTGTGCGGGGTAGACTTGTGAGTTAATCAGCTCACTGGTGTCAAGGTGATACATCAGAACATGTTATAAAGAAAGAATTTCTTGGGGAGGCCGGGTGGCTCAGTTGGTTACAGTGCATGCTCTGAACAACAAGGTTGCCAGTTTGATTCCCACGTGAGATGTGGGCTGTGCCCTCCGCAACTAGATTGAAAATGGCGAATGGACTTGGAGCTGAGCTGTGCCCTCCACAACTAGATTGAAGAACAATGACTTGACTTGGAGCTGATGGGTCCTGGAAAGAACACACTGCTACTCCCCGAACACACACAAAAAAATAAAAAATTAAAAAAAAATAAAAGAGAAAGAATTTCTTCTGGAACTCTAATGAATGGAGCCAGTAAACATGCAATTTTCCTCAGGGAATGAAAGTTATAGGGCATAGAACTCGATGGCACCACTAGATTTCTGATTTTCCTTTTATTTAGAGCACCTGTTTCTTTCCCTACTCCAGCATCTTTCAGCTGTAGATCTTTGCCCCTCCATCACCTCTCCACTCCTTTCCCTTTCCCTGCCACATACATATACAAACCACTTTTTCAAACAAACCAGGAAGGGTCCCTGCTGGGTTGTTAAAATAGTTCTAAGAAAAACAAAAAATTCACAAGAATTCTCTAAGCTAGGTATGTGGTGATCCACCGAAGAACATTCCTTTTCCTAGAACAGGGTGGAGAGAGGCTGTGAGTCATGGGGAACAAGTCGAAACTCGTGTTCCTTAGATATTCAAGCATATAATAGCCTTGGCTAATAATGCCTTTGGCCCAGGGCTGCCTTTCCTCTGAGAAACTCAAAATGACTTCAGAGAACTCATTCCTCCTGTCACTTCGGGGGGAGAGTCCTCTATCTCTAGGTAGTTCCAGGGAAATCGAGGCACAGTAAAGGAGCATAGGAGACAGTGTGTGCTAGGCAGAGAGTAGTTGGGCAATAAGTAGGTTTGACTTACTGAATAAATAAAAAAAGAATGAAGGTATTGTAGCAAATCTAAAATTGTATCTGGTACCCATGTTCCCATACTCCTTTCCCACTCACCAAAAGCACATGCAAAAGTCAGCCTGAGTTTGAACAGATATCAGGACACATGCATAGATTTGTGCAATATTATACTTCCTCTTTTGTTTAATGCTTAGCATCTACTTGTAAGAACTCTGGAGTCTATTTCAAGTATACTTTTCCTCCCTTCCTACACAGGGACAAAATCCAAAGTTTGCTGACTGGCATCTTGGGAAGGACAGTCGCAGCCCTGTGTGATTACAGGAACTGAACTTGATAATCTTTGAAACCCTTTTAGTAACAATAGCAGCTGCACCATTTTTGTTGTTGTACCCACCTTGTGCTGGGTATTATGCTAGGGCTGTTCCATATATCCTTTTATTTAGTCCACACAACAGTCCAGCAAAATATTATCACCATTTTACCACCGAGAAAACGAAGGACTGGAGAGTCACAGAAGTTATAAAAATGAATCAACAATTGCTAAAGTAATGGAGACAGGATTTGAAGCCATGTGTGCTAGTCTCCAGAATTTATGCTTTTTATTTAACTCTGTCCTTCCTCTAGATTTTTATTGCCTGGCATATAAAACTGGCTTGGCCCAACGTAATTACTAACATGCAAGAGACCACATGAAGTACAAACTGGCATTTCCAAGTCCCAATCAAGTGAGAATCTAAACAGCAGAGGGATAAGGACCTAGGAGTTTTCCTATGCATCACTTGCTGAGTGTCCTTGCCTAAACCGTTTTCCTTCTCTGGACATCTGTTACCTCACTGGAACAATCAATCAAATTGGCCTCCTGGAGACAGAAGAAGGAAGGCCAAAAGAGGTTTACATAGGCAGGGGGGCTCAGGTAAAGCCAAATGACCTCAGAGGGAGTGCTTCAGCAGAAGGAATAGTAATAAACGAGCTTTTACAAATAAGAGATAGAAGAGGCCAAATTATTTTTAGAAAATATTTCATGTGGGCGCTTGCCGCTCTTTCCCTCAGTGCCAATCGAGCACAATGTGGGTCAGGCAGGAAAGCAATTACCCTGTGAGTTAACTGGAGGGCAATGTTGATTAGAAGATATTCCTTGTAAAATTCCATTGCTATCTGCCTTCTCTTAGAAAGGTGACTTCTCGGAGTCCGTCTGCTCGTAACTCTTTTTGACTTTTTCCTTTGCGCTCGGAAGGAGTCCAACCAACCACACCTCTCTCGTTATATTCAGGGCTCACCCTAAGCAATTCTAGATGTCAGAATTCTTAGGTAAGATCAAGCCCAGTCTCCTTGTTGTGTCTTCACAGAAAATTTGCATCAAATGACTCAGAAAGAGGACATGACATTCCCATCAGCAGAGTCAGACAAAGCTGCATGTCCCTGACACTCACAGGCCCCACGCCCAGGCCTGGACCTTGGGTTCATGGGTTGGTTCCTCCCCACACTTCCAAATCAATGAGATTGCCTGGTCTAGACCCTGAGGTTCTAACTGTTTTTCATATTTAAAAATATATCTAAAAGAGATGTTAAAAGGCTATGTAAACTAAAAAATGTCAGGTTTTTTGCTGTTGAAAAACTGGGAAACAAATATAAGTATTGTTTAATAAACATAGTTAAATTGGATTTCAAATTTTTCATCAAACTATGTGATCTTTTTCTTTGGATGGATTTCTTCTCATTTTTCTTGGTCAGAACCCCTGGCTTCTGGCTTCAGCTCTGGTCCTAAATTGCTATTTAGCTTTAGACCAGCCACTTAATCTTTGTGTCTCAGCCTCTCCTTCAGGAAAACAGGACAAGGTTATTCTTCAGAGACGGCACGTGCTTCTCATGGAGTGTAGGATGGCTTCTCTCAAAACAAGGATGCTAGGATCACACCAATCTTTCCAACTGCTTTGAGATTCAGATTTCCCACTCACGCCTCCCATGTGATGCACACAAATTCTCACAATGTTCGGTCAGTGCTTTCATTTCATGTGTGTCTATTCTCTCTCCCCTGCTGGACTCAAAGCTCTTTGAAGATACAGCCACATTTTAAAATTGAGTACGTTCCATGGTACCTTTCATGTCACAGATAGTCAGCAAATATCTGTGGATGTGTGTGTTCACAGCTTTTTTTTTGTATTTATGTGTTCTTCTCTTAACCTAAGATCAGGATGGTGTGTTTTATATATTAACACCATATAATATTTAAACTGATATAATATTTAAAAATTTTCCAACATACTTTTCTATCTATTCTCCCATTTCATTTCTATATCATTCCAGTAAAGTTTGGCAGGGCAGACAGAACAATGGGGATATTACACAGATGAACTACTTGGAACCCACTGAAGAGAGATGCAAGCTCAAAACTTCCTAGTGAGTCGGGCAGCACCTGGACAAAATTCTGGGCCAACTGCCTCCTGGTCTGGTGCTTGCTTCATTGCCTTCCTTTGGTTCCCATCTCCCTGCAGCAGTGATCAGCAAGTGTTTTTGGTTCTGATGGCACCCTCGCACTGCTGGTAGCATCAGGAGCTATTGTGAGACATTACCTCATGGTTGGCAAATCGGATATCCCGGGAGAATATGGTAGCCACCCAGTCACACCCCAGTTTGACATCAATATTCTGAGCTAGTTTCTCTAGGGTGGGCAGGTGGCTGGCTTGGAAGTGGTAAGCCAGGGTCACATGCAGCTGCTTCTTATGAGGTTCCACATGTACTTCTGGAAAAAGGAAGGAAACAGTTATCAGAATGTGGTAATCACAGCAATGGTGGAGACTTCAAGAAGAACATAGAATTCTGCTTTCCAAATAACAAAGGAGGGAGACCCATGGTCAGACAAAAGCTGTTTCTTTCCTTCACAGCAGCAGAATAAAGGTGGAGGGGTGGGTAACAAATCCTGAATCAACCCACAATTCGAGAGCTCAAGAGCCACACATCTGCAGGAGCGATGGATTAGCTGAGAGGTTATCGTTTTGGCTGGCTCCTCCTCACAACTCCAGTTATCACCAGCCCCACCATTTACATGAGGAAACTGCGGACTAAAGGGATAAACTAATTTATGTAGAAATAAAGAGCAAATTTTGTGATCGTGTGACTCCCCAAACTATATTGCCTTTGTTTTGAAATCAAGGCTCTTAGCCTCTGGATAGTTCTGATGGAGGAATGAAGGGGAAAAAATATTTTCAAAGTTTAAAACAGGGTTTCTCAACAGCATTCGGGTCAAATAATTCTCTGTTGTGGGGGCTGTTCTGTGCATTGTAGGGTCTTTAGCTGCATCCCTGGCCCCTTACCCACTAGATGCCAGCAGCACCCCCAACATGTGACAACCAAAAATGACTCCAGACATTGCCAAATGTCCCCCGGGGGGCAAAAAGGCCCCGGTTGAGAACCACTGAATTGAAATATACAGACTGTTATTCTAAGATACCCTAAAAAACAAATCAAAACCAACCAACCTACCTTCTCAAGGGAACGGCTTTTATTTCTCTTTTGTATGTCTTTAAATGGGGGCCATTCGTCTACTATATAAGGTAGATGCTGAAAAAGATGCAACTAGAGGGAATTTGGGGAATTTGAGTAATTAAGGGGCTTGTTTAAATCATATAGAGATAGAAGTAGAAGTTGGATCTTTTGGTTTTGAGTACTTTTTCTGTTATACTGCATTGCACTTCTTTGGTGTAAGCCCCACGAAGCAAGAGCTTTGTGTCTTGTTCATGCTGTATCCTCAGTGCCTGGCACATGACTGGTTTTCTGTATTTGTAAAATGAATGAATACACGTGAATGAATCTCCTTAAAGAACCTAGGATGGAGGATGACACTAAATCTTCTCGCTGGAGGAACCTGGGTATGCCCCAAACTCTAAAATACCAAGGCACACGCTCTAGGGCCAAGTCATGATAGCCTGCTGTTAAGATTGCAAGGAGCCAGGCCATTTACACAGGGCAGGACTACCCAGTTCTCCAAATCATCACCAGGGGGCCTCACAAGGGCAGAGAAACTAGCCAGACAGGTTCTTAGAGAGTGGCAGCAGATTCTTGGACAGGAACTGGCTCTCCCCCTCCTATGAGAAAAGCAAGCAAGGGCCTGACTGCCTCTCACTCAATATGCACCTTAAGAATCAGCTGCAGTCCTGGCTGAGACCCACTTGACTCATTTGTGAAGGGTTTGGGTTTTGTGGCTACATTAGTTTTGGTGCTTGTGGGAGTTTTAGTGGTTTTGACAATAGCTGCTGTGGAATGAAAAAGAGCCATTTCCCTGAGGTAGAGGGATGGGAACAGGAAATAATTTATCTCTCTAGTATGCCATTTCTCTGAAATATTAAGCTCTTGTGAAATGACAGGCTCCACCGAAGTCAGAAGGCAGACCCTAGTCCCCAGGGAATGAGGGGTGTCCGGGGAGGGGATATCTAAGGAGGCCCCACCCCCAAAGTAGAGGAGACGTCTCAAGGGCCCAGAGTTCCTCTGAGAGTGGAGGCCTCACTGTGACCCTGCTCAGTGAGGCTGGGTTCTCACCGTACTTTTCCTAGAATTCTTAGCCTTCTTTGGAGCTTTTTCTGGTAAAGAAGAATGCACAGCAAAAGGTCCCAAATTGGGGATGAAAAGAGCAGCAAGGAATAAAGGCAGGTGAGATACAGGTCAAGAGGCCAAGAGGCAAAACACATGGCTTTACTCAGGTCTTTGCTTCCTCTCTGGTCCTCCACGCAATGCGGGGTATGCAAGCTCTGGTCTCCTCCAGTTTTGCATTCATCACTTGGATTGAGTTTTACAGCTCATACCCTCCTCTCTGGTAAGGGGCGCCTCCACGCTCGCCTCTGCACACAGTCCGCTCCATCTGACCTGTGCTCATGCAGCCTGCCCCCCTGCAGGGCCCTTCCTCCATGTGAAGGATCAACAGGGTCCCAGTGTGAACTTCCTTTTTTTCTGTGAAGGTGGAATCACTCCATCCCATGATAGCCTATCTCTTCTCAGAGCTCTGTTAGCACACAGTGCCTGAACTGGGTTTCCCAACTGTGCCTCTGGCCAGGAGAAACCACTTCTTACTCTCTGTTGCATTCCTCATGGCAGGTACCCAATAAATACTTGCTGGTTGTGATTTCAATCTTAAGGGAGCCAATAGGGGTGCCCCTCATCCCAATGTGTGTCCATCCCACTGCATGTAAGGCTCTCGCTGAGCTACGTGAGCTTGTGTGCATCTATAGTGAGACAGGAGAAGCTTTACTGATGTCTCCCTCTTTTCCTCTCCTCATGCCTCTCGCCTCTTAAATCAATACACATCCTGAGCACCCCTCTAAGCTATTCCTTTGACGGGACATCTCAGTTGCTTGAATTAAGAGCTGCCAGAAAAAGAACAAGAGACACTTTGAAGGGGTGAAATTTTGGGATGACTTTTGAGGTTTAGGGGCCTGTCTAATGGGTTTCAAAAGTTGAAGGGCGTTGACTCAGTGGATTTTATTTTTATTTGATACTAAGTGGTTCTACTCTCCTCTCTGTGCTATGCTACCTCCAGAGAAAAGCCCTGGGTCATCATGGAGTGAACAGTGAGACCCAGATAAACGCCTACCTGGGAGGGAGTTTGGGAGGAAGGAAGAACATTCCTTAATTCTGAAGTGAGAGGGAAATGGTGGTGCTACAAAGAAGTACATTTATAGTTCAATGGGGAACAGTCATTTGTGTAGCTTCAACTTGGGTGTCACGGAGTAGGCACTAGACATTTTCTCAGGAAAGTTAACAGAACAGTAATTTAATATTTTTTGAAAGGGAGCAAAGAGGTGTGGGATGCTACAGGAAATGGCTATGTTCTTTGTCATGTGCTGCCCATTCCTAGAGGACCCTCCACCTTCTGACTCCATCCCGCTCCTCCACAATAATTTCCTATTCCCTTTCATCCCAACTTTTGGATTAAGAGGACTCAGGGCTACCTGCCTGGCAGCTGTTTGACTCACCGGTTTTAGATGCAGCCTCCGCAGCAAAGTCAGCGGCAAACTTCTTGAGGACCTCTGCACTGTCTTCCTTCACGAAGAGGCCGATGAAGTTGGAGGAGGTATAGAGCTCCAGGGGCAGGGGCGCTGAGAACTTACATTTCCAACGACTGACAGTGGTCTGCAGGGCTTCCCCCAGGGCATCCACCTTGCTGTCCTCACACTGGAAGGGGAAAGCAAGAGGCTTAACTCAGAGATGAGGGGAGATAGATGTCTGCTGCTACTTAACATTTGGCATCCTCTGCCCAGAGCTGGAGGCTGATGATGCAATTACTAAACCATCACTTCGGTCTGTGAGGAGGGAGACAAACTGAAGCCTCCCAATGACCTGGAAACGGATTATCCAACTGGGGCAATGGACGACGTCTTGTCCCTCTCTGATTGATGTGCCCCTCTGAACCCAGCCAGAATGCAGAAGGTCTGGTCCAGCAGAAAGAATGAAGGGAGGGATGTGCCAGGAGAGAATACAATACTCGAGGATGAAATCTTGTGTGTTTTCTGCTGTTTGCATCATCTGTGCCTTTTCTATTCCTCTTAAATGGTCAAAAGTTGACTCTATAGGGTGGCCGGGTGGCTCAATTGATTTGAGCACGTGCTCTTAATAACAAGGTTGCTGGTTCAACTCTCGCATGGGATGGTGGGCTGT